>NC_025996.2:54839618-54870828 GCF_000442705.2 Elaeis guineensis | reverse complement strand
GACATCGCCTGGATCCACCGCTCTCTATCCTGGCTCTCAATAGCCTCCTGATACGTATATGGATCTCCATTCGCTGTCACCAGGGCATATGACAGCATCTCCTCGAAGCCATATCGGTTCGGTTGCCTGATGGTCCTCATGGACTTGTGTAGGGCAACATCGATATCAGTCCTCGATCCAGCTCGCTCATGCTGGACCTCTCCGCCTCGATCATCTATCTGAGTCCTCTCTACCTATGGAGACACCTTAGGTAGGTTCTCCACCTGAATGTCATGTCCTCCAGTAGTACCTGCAAGAGGCAAAATCAAAGAGGTAAGCTGTTCAGCAGTGCCTGCTGGATCTCCTCCTGCTCCTGCTGCTCTTCCATGCCAGCTCACCTCCATAGGACTGACTCCTCATCAAAAGTCACATCCCGATTAATGATGACCTTCTTTTCTAAAGGATCCCACAGCCTGTATCCCTTAACTCCTCGCGGATAGCCTAGAAACACCATCTTGCGTGATCTGGCGTCTAGCTTGCTCCGCTCACCAGCTCCAATGTGCACATAGGCTGTGCACCCAAATACCCGTAGATGGCCCAGCCCAACTGTCCTCCCAGACCACACCTCCTCTGGAAGCCTGCCATCTAACCTGGTGTGAGGTGATCGATTGACCAAGTAACCCGCTGTGTCAACTGTATCAACCTAGAATGCCTTTGGAAGCCCTGCCTGCAGCCTCATGCATCGTGCCTTTTCCAGAAGTATTCTGTTCATCCTCTCGGCCACCCCATTCTACTGTGGAGTCTCCTTAACTGAGAAGTATCTCCTGATCCCACACTCCTCACAGTAGTCCTGGAACTCTCTGCTGTCTGTACTCCCCGTCATTGTCTGACCTCAGACACTTCACGCTCCTCCCCTGCTTTTTCTCCACCTCAGCTCTCCAGATCTTGAACTTGGTGAAGACCTCTGACTTCTCTCTTATGAAGTAAATCTAGAGTTTTCTTGAGAAATCATCAATCAGGGTCATGAAGTATCTAACCACATTCCTAGCTGAAACTGGGGCTGGTCCCCACACATCCGTGTGTACTAACTCCAGAGGGGCTGCACTACGGGCTGTACTGATATTGAACTGAACTCTCCTCTGCTTTTCCATCTGGCAAGGCTCACAGATCTCTCCTGTAGCACCATCCTCCAGATCAGAGATGAGTCCTCTCCTGCTCAACTCCCTCAGCCCCTTGTCACCCATGTGGCCTAGGCGGTAGTGCCACATCCTGTAAGCCCCCTGCTGGTCCTGTGCTGCAGCTGTTGCATCAGACTCTCCGGTCACCACAAATCCCTCCATGCGATAGAGGTTATTGTCCAACCTCCTGCCTCTCATCACCACCATAGCTCCATTGAAGATGTTCAGTACTCCGCTTCTAGCCCTACTGCTGAAGCTGTATCCACTGCGCTCCAAGTAGCCTAGTGACACCAGATTCTTTTTCAGCTCCGGGATGTGCTTTACATTTGTCAATGTCCTCACAATCCCATCAAACATCCTCACCCTGACTGTCCCTATCCCAGCCACCTTGCAAGGATGATTGTCTCCTAGAGTCACTGATCCCTCATCTGTCTTGGTGTATATCGCAAACCAAGACCTGTGTGGTGTGTAGTGATGTGAGCACGCAGAGTCTAGTGTCCACTCCTCTGTGTAATGCCTGTGACCATCTGATACCACAAGTAGATCATCCTCCACCTACTGCCTAGCAACTGCACTCACTGATTCTGAGCCACTTCTTTCTCCCTTCTTGCTCTTCCATAGTGGACATTATCGCTTGAAGTGTCCGAACTCATTGCATTTGAAGCATTTCACCTCTTTTTTTCCCTTCCTGGACTTGGACCGCCCCCTGGACTTGCTTCTGCCTCTACCTCTACCTGTCCTCTCCCCTACTGCCAAACCCTCTTGGGGAGCCCGATCTCTGGTCAACTTTTTTCTTTGCTCATTAGACCTCAGCGCCGAGACCATGTCCTCATATTCCAGAGTCTCCTTGCCGTAGAGCAGTGTAGTTACCAAAGAGTCATATGATCCTGGCAGCGAACACAAAAGCAACAGGGACTTATCCTCCTCATCCAGCTTCACCCCAATATTCATCAACTCCATGCACAACTAATCGAACCTCTGAATGTGGCCAATCACATCAGATCCCTCCTGCATCCGAAGACTGTACAACCTCTTCTTCAGCATTAGCTTGTTGCACATATTCTTCCCCATATACATGGTGTGCAACTTCGACCAAAGGCCCTTCGGGGTCTTTTCTTCCAGCACTGAATACAACGCCACATCTGTCAAGCATCCTCTGATCATCGAGCATGCTTTCTTCTCCAACGATGCCCACTGTCTATCTGTTATTCCCTCAGGCTTCTCATCCAAAGTCTGATCCAGATCTGCTTGCACCAGAAGATCCTCCACCTGGATTTTTTACATGGAAAAATTTTTCTTGCCATCAAACTTCTTGAACTTAACCTTCATATTACTGCCCATGACTGGATCCAAGCCAAACAAGCAATATAAAATCAAGAAGTGTAGAATATACCTTGATGGTACCTTGCTAAAAATTTTCAGCACTTGGGATCTTCAACTTCTTGTGCTTGGAACCGCTTCCTCACCACCGTGGCTCTGATACCAACTATTGGAGCATGATCCCAGCTCCTCTCACGAACCTTGGGTGCAGTGGAACCAGCAACGAACAAATCTGGAGACTTCTGGACTCGATCAAAGGCCCTTGACGAAATCAGCCTGGTTGTTGTCTTCTTCGTCAGCCTTTCGTTCCAGATGAAGAACACCTCTGAAATCATCTCTAAAAAATTTAAGATCTGGTACCCAATCAGATTAGAACTGGACTGAGGTTTTTCAATATATAGATCTCAAATCAGGATGTTCTAGATAGAGAAAAGGTAGATGGAGACAGACCTTGCAGATCTGTCCTGCTGCAGCCTTTCCTATAGATCTGTTGATGGAGATCTCACCCACACCTCAAACGACCTCAGATCAACTTCAGATCTGAGATGAACTTGTATCAACCTCTTTGCAAAAGATTTAAAATCTTGGACCTGGTGCTTGGGTGGCTGCAAGAGAGGGAGAGAGATCTGGTTGGCGGCACAAAAGGGAAGGGGGCTAGCGCCTCCACTTCTTTTCTTTCCTTTTATGGACTGGCGGCAAGAAACCCTAGGATTTCTTGCTCCTGGGGCATGGAGAATTGCTGGAGAGAGAGGGAGAAGAGAGAGAAAGACTTGGAAGAAATGGTTTCTGTATTCCTTGGCTTAATCAAACCTATATAATGCATGTATATATAAACACAGGGTCAAGTGACCCAAACTCAAAACTCCCTTGACCAACTCTATGGGAGATTAGGTTAACCCAAACC
Organism: Elaeis guineensis; assembly: GCF_000442705.2. Taxonomy (NCBI): domain Eukaryota; kingdom Viridiplantae; phylum Streptophyta; class Magnoliopsida; order Arecales; family Arecaceae; genus Elaeis; species Elaeis guineensis. The sequence goes on along the minus strand of NC_025996.2, from coordinate 54,867,447 downwards.
CATGTATACCCATGACTCAACCTAATATCATCTATCCTAGACCCAGACCTGGCCCATAAAGAGTTGGTCCCTTGAGGCCCACATAACCTAGACCTCAAAAACCCGAAAGGCCCACAGCCTTTCAACCTAGGGCCCAACTAGCCCTAGAGCCTCCATGAAGCCCTCATGAATGATGGACCTTGGCCTTAGCCTTGGTCCCCTGGGCCTTGGGCACACCACCTGGATCACAACAATTGACATATGTATGAACGATATTACAATGAAAATAACACGAGTTATTTGTTACTATGTTTTATAATTGTTATAAAATACTTGTTGTGTGGTTATGGACTATGGTACATCCATGTGATGGATGTATGTATGAATATTTTTCTATAATCTGAATAAATAAATACATCTACAAGAGTTGCAATAGGGGCTGACTGCTCCTGATGCATTATATTATTAGCTGAATTTTTTTTTGTATGTTTCAACTGTTGATTGAAATTTTTTATATTTTGATGTAAAATAATAGAAAAAAATTATTTGAGAATAGATAGAAATTATTTCTTTCTATTTTCAAATAAAGATCAAGTATTCACGGTAGTCTTCATGGAGATGAAGACTAGACTACCAAGCGTTTAAGAGCAGTGGTGCATTAAGATTGATCATGAGATGGTACAATCTATGATGCACCTAGGGTTTAACCCATAAATCATCCTGTGGCTCGGATGATTTTTCAAAAGTCCATAACTATTTATCTTCCTTTACATGCTCTTATATGCTGATAGTTAGATTTAGAATTTATATTACATATGATGCATTTATATATTTAGGATGTGTATGAGACCTAAGTCCCTCATTTAAATTATATTAAGTCATAATGGTGAAGTATTAAAAACACTACCCATGTCTTCCTTCATGCTAAGCCTGTATTATCTCAAGAATCATAGTAGGCTTGCTGTACTATCCATAAGATTTGCTGTGGAGACAGTTTTGATACTATTTTGATGTATAATGAAGCTAATTGTACTTAGCTCATACTAGGTCAATAGAGTATATCAAAAACTATAGTTAGTTTATTGTACTATCCACAAGGCTTGCTACAGTGATTGGTATGATATTGATTTAGTGATGCTTATGGCATATTCTGATAGTGTTGTCTTATTGTGTTATCCACAAGAGTAGTATTATTTAGGTATGACCATATAGGATGGAAGGATATGATTTAACTAAAATACTATAGTTTGTTGTGCTATCTACAAGACTATAGGTATTTTAGAGGTAAAAATTATGTTGAGAGTTGCATGAGATGTAATTGGTAAAGAGTTATCTACCTTTGAACTCATGGAAGTTTGTTGTGCTTTCCACAAGACTTTTTATAAGAAATTGGAATCTCAACCCCACTAAAGAACCTCATAATTAGTTTTTCATGTTTATACTTGAGGGCTACAAAATACGTTAAAATAGTGGGAGATACAACTAGATAAAATTCTCATCTAAATTGTAAATGTCATCAAGAGTAGTTCTTTTTTATATTCTTATATATACATATGTATCTTTACTATCACTACATAGTATATTTTTAAATTGATAAAACTTTATGGAATGGTTGAAAAAAAGAAGGTGAAGAATGTCTTCACTGTGATATCTATTATCACAGCAATGATGAGCATTCAAAATAAATTACAAGAATTGAAGGAAACATTGGTAGTGCTATGCATGTAATTTTAAAATTTTTTATGCAGTGGAAGAATAAGATTAAACTATTTAATCTAAATCACATGCATAAGATTTAATCTAGACTACCATGCCATGAAGAAAATATGAAATATGATGTACTTTAGATCTAAAAATAAAAATATACATCGATCTCATCGATGCTGAAATCTTAGATCTAACTATTGGATCTAACTATATGATCAAAATAAATTAGTAACAATTACCAAATCAATTTTATCTTGTTCTCTTTTGGTCCAACACTTGGAGATGATGTTCCTTAGGTTGTTCGAAGCCACACAAAGATGTCTGGCCTTTACAAAAAAATTCAAGTGAAGATTGGTGCAGATCAGGGACTTGGAGGTGCTAGCTTGCAAGCAACTTTGATGGCTGATCTTTTTCTTTTTCTTCAAGCACCTTGAACACTCCAAAGGATGAAGAGATCTAAAGGAGGAAGAGAGGAGAAGGAGAAGAGCTCTAAAAAAATAAAAACCAGCCAGGGAAGAGATGTCTGACGCCAAGAACAAGGGACCCCTTTTTATAGGCAAAGACTAGGTTTTTTATTCAAGGGAAAGAGCACCTCAATCACCATGTCTCAAACCAATTTTGGGCATCCCAAAATTTTCAAAAAAAGTTCCTATATGTGGAAAAGATTTTTGGTATCTCACATGCCCAAGGACTCTCCAAGAAAAATAGAAAAAAATTCATTAAGGTGCTAACAACTTTCTTTGTATGAAAAATCTCTTTCCTTGCTTTCATCTTTCTCTAATTCGGATCGTATTCGAATTTGATAACAGATAGAATTATGAGTCATCAACTATTTTTGCCCACCCTTATTGAGTCTCCTACTTTGACACCAAAAAGGTCAAGCCAAATCCTATTTGGCATAGAGATATGGGCAAGGGTCCAATTATGGTGCAATGAGATAAGGATAGAGTCCTAGTCTGACTTGGACTCTTCATTTCTAATTCAATTCTAATCCAAATCAAATTTGAATTGAAACCACTGATAGAAATAAATCTAATCCAATTAAAAATCTAAATATCTCATCAAATTTTTAACCCAATTAGAGATTAGCCATGTACAAATTCTGATCGAATCAGGATCAAAATTTTCTTGTAATCGGGTTTGATCATATCAATCTCAATCTGAGTCAAACTGAATCTCATTCAATTAGACTTGTTCCAAAGCTCTTTACTCAATCAAATTGAGTCAATTAGTAATCTAATTACTAATTAATTCTTCATAAATAGTAGAGTCTCAGTCCCAATGGGACTCTCCCATAGAGTCCTAGTCCAAGTAGGACTCTTCACCAGAGTCACAATCCAATTGGACTCTTCAGCCATCAAATCTGACCAAATCTTCTAATATATGTGACCCATAGGTCCAAACCTAAGTCGGTAGTATAGAAATAACTTTCTATACCAATCAATATAACCATCTAGCAATGATGACCCGAGGATCGAATAGGTTGAAGTATTACAAAGTAACCTTCTAGAATCTATTGGCGTATGGTTATCGTATAATTCATCCTTTTGACTCAAATGCTCAAAGTGACTTAGGGTTTAACTGTCAATCCTAATTAAGTCGACCATGTCATATTTCAATATTTCAAATCCATCTCATGGATTATCCTGATCAAAATTTTGCTAAATTAAAATATACTGATACATATCTCTTACTAATTTAAAGGGATCAATTCCATCTTGACTCACACACCGACTTGATAAGTACTTGACTGCACTTAGTATCCTTTCGTCACTAAATTAGAAACTCAGATGATCCGATACTAAAGTACAGTGAGTTGCTTACAAGTTACCATGGTGGTCTCAAGTCGGAGGGATACTTATACCCATACCCTTCATGAGCTACTCTTGGCAGCAGAGTACTCGGCACATGGTCACGTTCGATGCGAATGTACTCCTATATTCCATCTGCATGCCATAAAAGTGTCTCCATACTTCTTAGTTAAGAGGATAACCAACTCATATGACACACAACGACCTACACTTGATAATGCTATCATCCTATTAATAGCGTATCGTTTGGTTACGAATATTTTTAAGGACTTAACGACAAATCCTCTTTTGTCGATTAATAATAGTCCTAAGGACTTCATTACAACACAGGAGTTCAAAATTGATCAATTTGTAATAAAAATATTAAATAATTTTTATTAATAAAAATTCATATACAATTTACAAGATGAGCGCAATCGTCCAATGATTGACTTTGGGACACATTTTTCAACAACTCTCACTGTACTAAAGCCAATCGAAATAGTATCGTATATCCATCTTTGATTTGTGATCATCAAACTCCTTGATTTTGATAGCTTTAGTAAATGGATTGGTTAGGTTCTCCTTTCCATCGATCTTCTGAAGGTCGACGTCACCTCGATCCACGATCTTTCGGATAAGGTGATAACGACGCAGAATATATTTGGTGCGCTGATGGGATCTCAGCTCCTTGGCTTGAGCAATGGCTCCAATATTGTCGCAGTATAACACGACAGGGCCATCAATGGAGGGTGCCACTCTGAGCTCACCGATGAACTTTCATAACCATACAGCTTTCTTTGCAGCATCAGATGCCGTGATATACTCTACTTCGTAAGCAGAGTCTGCCACAGTATTCTGCTTAAAACTTTTTCAGCAGATTGCTCCACCATTTAGGATAAAAATATAACCCGATATACTCTTACTATCATCATGGTCTGATGGAAAGCTGGAGTTGATGAACCCCATAAGTTTCAAATCAGTTTCACCATACACAAGCCACTGGTTCTTAGTATTTTTTAAATACTTAAGAATGATCTTTACGACCTTCCAGTAGTTTTCTCTTGGATCAGACTGGTATCTACTCACTATCCCTAATGAGTATGTCATGTCTGATCTCGTACATACCATGACATACATAATAGAGCCCACTGTGGAAGCATATGAAACTCTACTCATATGCTCTCTCTTGAGGAGTTATCGGACAATCTCCTTTCAAAAAAAAATTTCTTGACCTATCAGAAGATAGCCTTTCTTGAAATTCTCCATGCTGAACTGTTTCAGCAAAGTATCTATTTACGTGGATTGAGAGAGCCCGAGCAGCCTCTTAGATCTATCCCTATAGATTTTCATCTCTAGGATATAGATTGTGTTAGGTATAAAATACCCCCCAGCCAAAGTTCGTGTCAGGAGTGACCCTCCCGGGACTCTACCGACGTACGACCTTGGGCGACATCTTTCTGAACCTCTCCAGCGGCCGAGCTTCCGTAATGTTCTCAAGTTCTGCCGATGGATAAACTCCTGTAGCTCCTTCCACAAGTGTCGACCGGATTCTCCCGACGGACGAACTCCTGCCGCATCTCCCGGGCTTCTCCAATGATTTTTCCCAATAGGATTCGATCGACTCCAATCCGAATTTCTTCCAGAACTTCGTCAGTGGCCGAACTTTTCCAACAGCAGATCTCCACGACGGACAGACTCCATCCAAGTTTCTACGATGGTCGACCACCTTCTGGATTTCATCCGAGCTCCTACGGGAGCCAGACTTCTACCTCGAACTCCTACTGTAGGTAGGCTTCGTCCGAGCTCCTACGGGAGCCTGACTTCTGCCCCAAACTCCTACTGTAGGTAGGCTCCGTTCGAGCTCCTACGGGAGCCAGACTTCTGCCCTGAGCTCCTATTGCAGGTAGACCTCATCCGAACTCTTACAAGGGCCGGACTTTGAGCCCCCACCACAAGCGATCTACTCCGAGCTTCTATTACAAGCGATCTACTCCGAGCTTCTACTACAAGCGATCTACTCCGAGCTACTACTACAAGCGATCTACTTCAAATTTCTACTACGAGCGATCCATATCGAATTCTTACTGTAAGCCTCCACCCGAGCTTCTATTGTGAACGAATTTCTTCCAGACTTCTATTGCAGGCAGGCTTCGGCCGAGCTTCTTCAACAAATGATCCCCATCCGGACTTCTATGGGAACCAGACTCCGACCGAACTTCTGTAGCGGACAGATTTCGGACGAACTCCTATGACACACGGGCTCCAGCAGCTGGACCCCTCCAGTGGGTGAACCTCTCCAGTGCCATCCGACATCCACTGTCAGTCGACCTTCTGCCGGATTCTGCATGAAACTGAGCTTCATCCACAGAAAACCCCTGACCGAGCTTCGGCCGATAGGCCTGGAATCTCTGGCTTTCATTCTTCCTTATAGTTCGACTCGGTGTCCTGAAGCTGTTGCTGAAGGTCGGAGAACTTCTTCGACCATTCTCGATCGTGGTCGGCCCGAGTCGAAGCCAGGACGAGCTTCCTTCCAGCTGGCCAATCTTCTCCCGTGCAGCCGACAGCTCCGCTTCAAGAGAGCTGATCTTGGAAGCCTGAGCCCAGGATCGGTCGCTGGCGTGCTTCTGATGTTCCTCGAGCTCCTTCTCAAAGTTTGTCTTCTTCCAGCTGTAATCCATGATCCCTCTCACGTGGAGGTTTCGAAAGTGGGTGGCCTCCGCAGTGGCCTCTGAGTGGCTCTCCCTCAGCCTGCGAAGTTCGTCCTCCATCTCCTTCGACTTTTTTGTTAAATGATAAACTTTCTTCCTCAGATGTCGGATCGTGGACTTCAGCGGAACTCCCTGTGGCAAGGGAAGCGCTTCGGCATGACACTACCATCGGGAGACAAAAGCGTCAAGGCGCAGCTCATTGCAGAAAGAAAAAAAAAAGAGAAGAGAAGTCCCCCATAAGGAGGAGCCCAATTTTATTGATTGAATGTTTCTTAAAGACAAAGGGAAAAAGAAATATTGCAATGAAAGAAAAATACAAAGTCAGAGGTCTCAGACCTCCGAAGCAGGAGTTGGAGAGCTCGGTGTTCTTGGAAGGGGGGCTGCGGTGGCAGCAGCAGTAGGAGAGGGCCCGACTTCATCTTCAGATGTCTCATCCAAGAAGCTAAAGTCGAGCTCGAAAAATTTCTTGACCATCTTCTCTTGGCAGAGCTCGAATCCTTTGATGAATGCATCTTGGCCGAACTTGACGTTCAGGTCCCTCATTTCGGCGGAGGCCTTGAACTCCTCCACCGCTTGGCCCCTGGCCTTCGAGATCAGAGCCAAAATCTGCTCCGTCAAATTTGCGACCTCGGCCTCTGCCTTCCTCACCATCTCCTCCGAGGCTTGCTTTTCTTTCTCAAGTGCCTCTTGGAGGTTGGCTACCTCGGCAGCCTTTTCCTTGAGGCAGGCGGCCTCGGCCCGACGACCTTCCTCTGCTTGGATAGCGTCCCTCCTCACCTTGTTCATCGCCTCGATGTTGGCGAGGAGCTGGTGCCCGATCTGCAAGGGCGGTCAGAAAGCCAGAATGAAAGCTGAGAAGTTAATTGAATGAAGGAGCGAGGGGAAGGATGAAAGTGAATCTGCTTACCTCGAGAAAGGACCCCAGAGAGTCTCAAACCCGCTATTCGGGATCGACACGGACGATCCTCTGGATGACTTCGGGCAGGACGCACCCATCGACCAGGCGCTTTATCAGGTCCCTATCATTAAAGGGATTCTCCACCAGCTCTTCCTCAGAACCGTGGGATTCTTCGATGGCAGCTCGACGATCGCTGACCCTGCAGGCCACCATCTTCTTTCTCCTCCCCCTCTCAACCCCTGACACCTCCTCAGAGCGGGCCCCCAGAGTGGAAACCTCAGTGAGAGAACTCCTCGAAGAGGCTCGGAGAACTGGGGGCTCGGCGTCTGAAGGAACATCAACAGTGAGGGCCACCTGGACAGGCGTGGACGAGCTCATCTCCTCCATTCTGACCTTCTTCGCTGACCCGGAGGCCGCAGTGCCTTTTCTTTTGTGAGCCTTGAGGACCCTGGCAAGCATCTGTGCTGCTTCGGCGTCCATTCCTAAAAAAAAAAAAAAAAAAAGAGAGAGAAAAGAGATCAGTAACGGAGTAAAAAAAGGAAGAGGTGACGCATGGTTAAAAAAAAAAAGAGAAGAAGAGAAGAAGAAAAAAAAAAGAAGAAAAGGAAAGATGGAATACTCGCAGAATCCAGGGGACTCAGGCCGATGTTGAACAGGAATTGCTCCTTCAGAAGGTTGGGAAGGGAAGGAGTTGGATAACTAAGGAGTTTCTGGGCGGCTTGAAGGTCGTCCTCCCCCAAGCTGGGAGCCCGACGGACGGAGTCCCTCAGGGAGCCCCAAGGGGGCAATCCCAGCCTCAAGGTCAGATATTGGACATAGAGGTACTTTTCCTTCCAGTTATGGATAGAAGAGGGAGCACCTTTCAGCAACTCCTTCTTACCGAACTGGAGAGAGAAGTACCACCAGTTCTTTGCCGAAGGGTGGCGCTTGAAGGTGTAAAAATATCTAAACAAAGAAAGGGATGGCTGAACTTCGACTATGTGGCAAAGGGAGAGGAATCCTATCAAGAACCTAAAGGAGTTCGGCACGACTGAAGCTAAAGAAATATCTAGAAAATAGAAAAGAGCGACGACAAAGGATGGAAGCGGGAGCCGGAGTCCGACACAAAAGGCCTCCTGGTACAGACGAAACGGCCAGGTGGGGGGTGCTAGCCCGATCGGCCAGACCAGGAAGCTCCAGATTGTACTTCGGAGGAACTCCATACTGAATCCTTATCAGTAGGAGTTCGTCCGGAGTCAGAGAATAGGGAATGGCATCCGATGCAAAAACTGAACGAGGTCCAGCCCTAGTTATGGGTTCATCTATGGTATGAGGGTTCTGAGGGACTGAGGCAGACGAACTCCTGGAACCACTAGAGGCAGAGGTGCTAGAAGATATTTTAAGCAAAAACCTTAAAAATCTCAGAAAAATTGAGAGAAATAAGAGACGAAAGGTTCATGGGGAACCAAACAGGTGGAATGTGGCAGAAAAGAAATGAAGAAGAAAGGAACACCTAAATGACAAGAGAAGGAACAAAAGTTCTGAAACTAACCTAAATTGCTCCGAAGGATGCAGAGATGCAGGGACAGGGATGACTCGAAGAACACCTAGGGCCAAAACGGACACCGAGGAAGGTCAGAGCTCTCAGAAAGAAGATGGGTACCAACAGGACTTTCAGGCAGAATGAAACTCTCGGAGGAAGAAGGGCGGGTTTAAATAGACCCTGAGATCCGACGTAATAATGATTGCGGATCTCCCCAGGCTGACCCATATTCGCCACGTGTCCCACTCGCCACAGCAGGCGGCTAAAAATGGCTGACAGCTGGCAGAGCCATCATTGCACCATACCTGAAGCAATGCTCCAGTAGGAATCTCGAAAAGTCTCTTCGGATCGCTCCGATTTGAAAAGACTCCAGCACGCGCGCATTAAATGTCAGAATATCTAAGGGCGATCGCACGCAGAATTCTAGGGAGCAACTTCGACCGTGAAAATTTTTCTATACTTCCTTCATTCGAAACTTGAACTCAGAAGTAGGAGACTGGTGTTGGGTATAAAATACCCTCCAACCGAAGTTCGTGTCAGGAGTGACCCTCCCGGGACTCTACCGACGTCCGACCTTAGGCGACATCTTTCCGAACCTCTCCAGCGGTCGAGCTTCCGCAATGTTCTCAAGTTCTGCCGATGGATAAACTCCCGCAGCTCCTTCCACAAGTGTCGACCGGATTCTCCTGACGAACGAACTCCTATCGCATCTCCCGGGCTTCTCCAACGATCTTTCCCAACAGGATTCGATCGACTCCAATCCGAATTTTTTCCAGAACTTCATCAGTGGCCGAACTTTCCCAACAACAGATCTCCACAACGGACGGACTCCATCCAAGTTTCTATGGTGGTTGACCACTTTCTGAATTTCATCTGAGCTCTTACGGGAGTCGGACTTCTGCCTCGAACTCCTACTGCAGGTAGGCTTCATCCGAGCTCTTACGGGAGCCTGACTTCTGCCCTGAACTCCTACTGTAGGTAGGCTCCGTCCGAGCTCCTATGGGAGCCCGACTTCTGCCCTGAGCTCCTATTGCAGGTAGACCTCATCCGAACTCTTACAAGGGTCGGACTCTGAGCCCCCACCACAAGCAATCTACTCTGAGCTTCTATTACAAGTGATCTACTCTGAGCTTCTACTACAAGCGATCTACTCTGAGCTACTACTACAAGCGATCTACTTCAAATTTTTACTACGAGCGGTCCACGTCGGATTCCTACTGTAAGCCTCCACCCGAGCTTCTATTGTGAACGAATTCCTTCCAGATTTCTATTGCAGGCAGGCTTCGGCCGAGCTTCTTCAACAAATGATCCCCATCCGAACTTCTATAGGAACCAGACTCCGACCGAACTTCTGTAGCGGACAGATTCTGGACGAACTCCTACAACACATAGGCTCCAGCAGCTGGACCCCTCCAGTAGGTGAACCTCTCCAGCGCCATCCGACATCCACTGTCGGTCGACCTTCTGCGAGATTCTGCATGAAACCGAGCTTCATCCACATAAAGCCCCTGACCGAGCTTCGATCGACAGGTCTGGACTCCCTGGCAGGCCATAGTAATGGCCACGACTTTGCTCCACTTCCTGTAACGGATCCCACGCGGCTCCATCATGCTCTGGGAAGCCACGATAATGGATATCACTCCACTCTCCACAACAAGCTCCACATGGCAGGCCACGGCGATGACCACGACTCCACTCCACTACTCTCCGTAACAAAATCTTCATGGCCCCGAACGGCCCACTATCAGGCGGTTACAGACGTCGCTGTCAATCTGTTACGCCCTCCACCTATAAAAAGGAGACCCCTAGATACGTTATTCTCTAAGCTCTAATCTCTATCTAAAAACTCTGCTAAAATTTTCGTTCGAGCACTCCATTCTTGTTGAGGCAGAGAACTAACTTGAGTGTCGGAGGGTCTTGCCGGAGCACCCCCAACTCTGGTTTAGACTTTCTTTGCAGGTCCCAGCGACGACCGCGACTCCCTCGACTCCAGCCTCTCTGGCACCGACAGATTTTTGCACCAACAGGTTGCTTCTCCCAGATTCTTCATGGAGAATTATGACGACAGCCATACTTTTATTTCTTGTAATGCGGGGACATCATTTTCGATTAAGAGAATGTCATCTACATACAATACAAGAAATACAATTATTGAACCATTTGCCTACTTATATATGCAGGATTCCTCTACGTTCCTAACAAAGCCACACATTCTGATCACCTTATCAAAATATATGTTCCAACTCTGAGATACTTGCTTCAATCTATAAATGGATCTCTAAAGTTTGCACACCTTGGACTTATCTATAGATATGAACCCTTCAGGTTGTATCATATACACCTCTTCGTTCAGCTCTCCATTTAGAAAAGCTATCTTTACATCTATTTGTCAGACTTCATAGTCCAGATGTGCTGCTATCGCAAGCATGATCCGAATAGATTTGAGCATTACCATAGGAGAAAATATCTCGTCATAGTCAATATCATAATGCTGACGATAACCCTTAGCAACCAAACGAACTTTATAGGTCTCCACCTTCCCGTCTACGCCCCTCTTCCTTTTGAAGACCCTCTTACACCCTATGGGTTTAACCCCTTCAGGTGGTCAACTAATGTTCATATATCATTGACCTTCATGGACTCCATTTTGGATCTCATGACTTCAAGCCATTTATCAGAGTCGGACCTCTGCATTGCATCCATGTAGGTGATCGGATCCTCATCATTCTCATCGAGTTCGACAGAATCTTTATCTCAGATCAAGAAACCTAAGTATCTATCTAGCTGACGTGGTACTCTACTGGATTGCCTTAAAGATGTTTGTTCATTGGGCTCCAGGTTTGATCTCATCAAATCTGGTTCAGGTTCAATCATTGGTGTCGGTTCTTCTACCTGTTGAACTTCATCAAGCCCGATTTTAGAGGCACTTATTCCTTCACTAAAAAATTTTTTTTTCAAAAAGTGTACCTTACTGCTGACAAATACCTTTTGTTCAGTAGGCAGGTAAAAATAATATCTCCTTATTTTTTGGGATACCCTACGAAATTACACTTATCGAACTTAGGACTGAGCTTGTCAGTTTATAATTGTTTAACATAAGCCGGACATCTCCAAATCCTAAAGTAAGAGAGGTTCAGCCTACGTCCTGATCATATCTCATATGGTGTCTTATTAACTGACTTACTCAGAACATTATTGAGCACAAGACATGCTATTTTAAGTGCATATCTTCAAAAAAAGATCGACAGAGTTGCAAACCCCATCATGGATCGAATCATGTCCAATAAGGTTTGATTTCTCCTTTCTGAGATGCCATTATGCTGTGGTGTCCTTGGAGAAGTCTATTGGGAGAGAATCCTATTTTCTTCTAGATATGTCAGAAATTCACTAGAAAGGTATTCACCTCCTCGATCAGATCGAAGAGTTTTAATATTTTTTTCAGTTTGTTTCTCTACTTCATTACGAAATCGTTTAAATATTTTAAATGATTCGGACTTATATTTTATCAAATAGACGTACCCATACCTAGATAGATCGTCTGTGAACATGATGAAGTAGCTATACCCTCCTCTGGCACATGTGCTTGTGGATCTACATACATCAGTATGTATCAGACCCGGCACATCATTGGCTTGTTCATCTTTTTCAGTAAAAGTTGACTTGGTCATCTTTCCAAGCAAACAAGATTCACAGGTAGGTAACGATTCATAATCATATTTATCAAGAATTTTTTCTTGAGCTAACATGTTCATCCTGTTCTTGTTGATATGACCCAGCCTACAATATCAAAAGTAGATATCTGTGACATCATCTATTTTAAGATGTTTATTTAAAATGTACATTACGTTAGGCCTAGATACAATATAGATACCATTGTTTAACTGTTTACATAAAATTGTAACACCATTCAAAATGATATCATAATTTTTTTTTATTGTTATTTCATAATTTGAATTGGCCAAAAGGCCTACAGAAATAATATTTAAAAGAAAACTAGAACAGTAATGACACTCATTAAGAACAATATATTGAGACTCAAATACAAGCTTGATGATTCCTAAGGCTAGAACTGGAACTGATCTTCCATCTCCAACATTCAGGAATCTCTCGCCTTCTCTAAATCTCCTAGTGACCTGAAGACCCTGCAACGAATTGCAAATATGTATAGGGCCATCAGTATCCAATACCCAGGTCATTGTATCTATAAGAGAGAAGTTACAAGGTGTTATCATATAAGTATCTTATCCAGCAACTGATTGCTTCTTCTTCTTTGGTCTGTTCGGGTCAAGGAAAGTGATATACTGAGGATAATTCCTCTTTCAGTGACCCTGCTTCCTGCAAAAGAAGCACTCTGCCTGACTTTGATCAGTCTTAAACTTGAATTTCTGACTCCCAGCACTAGGCACCTTCTTATTTTTCTTCTTTTTTCCTTTCTAAAAGGGACGATGACTATCTGAAGAAGATCCTCCCACTAGATTCATTGTCTCCTTGTGGAGTTGGTGATCTTTCTCAAAAGTCTGTAGCAAACCCAGCAGATCATGGTAGTGGACTACAGGCTTCATCATTCAGAAATGATTGAGGAACGACGGGTAGGATTTGAGTAGAGAGTTCATGATCGCATCCTTTCCCAGCTATTCGTGCAAAGGGAAGCCAAGTTTGCTCAATTTTTTAATCTATTCATTCATGTACAATACATGATCAGTAATAGATGCACCCTCCCTCATCCGGACATTGAAAACAGCATAACTAGTCTTGTGCCGCTCAACGTCATCAAGAGTATCAAATGAATCTCTCAACACTTGAAGTATTTTCTTTGACTGAGCATCTTCAAACTTTCGGCTAAACTCGTCATGCATAGAGCCCCGCATGATGCAACGAAGCATGGTGCGATCGTTGAGCCATTTCAAATAAGTGTCTCAGATCGCTCCTCGAGCGTTAGGAGTAGGCTCCTCAGGTGTCGGATCCATTATCACATAAAGGATCTGCTTGTGCTCCAGGACAATCTTTAATTTCTGATACCAATTATCAAAATTTAGTCCGATAAGCTTCTCATTGTCCAACAGTGATCGGAATGATAAATTTGAGGCCATATCTACACATACAAGGAAGATACAAAGTCTAATTAGTATATGAATTTATTAGTCCTAAAGACTTAGACTTTAGTCTAAAGGTCCTCCCACTATTTTATATGAATTGATAGCCTCTACCTTCAATTCGAAGAATTATCTTAATTTCTTAGCAGATACTAGAATCCACAAAGACTACATATAGGCCCGAGGATGACTCGGTCAACCCATATGCACCTGTGGGTAGGTTCTCAATCAATTGTTTCTCCAAACAACTAGTATTTAATTTAGTCTCAGATTTTATTTCAGTAGGCGATGGGCCTCCATTGAAAGTTTCGATTAGGTCAAACCATTAACATGAACTTACTCAGTTATTCTATCTAATGAGTGATCAAGTTTGAGAATGGTTCGATTAACCCAACCATCATAAGATAGTTCATCAGAGTCATCATATGATGAATGATAATTCCATCATTCAAAGAGAACACCAGATGGATGGCACTTGCAATGTCAATTAGAAATAATGGATCCATTATCACTCACCTTAATGAGAGGCTATGATCTAGTTATCACCATAACCAGCTCATTTTAGGAACCTAATAATTTAGAGGGTTTAATCGATTTAGAGAAGAGGGAAGAGAAGAAAAGATCAATCAGTAGACCATAATCCTCTCACTGACTTCACCAAATCACTGAATCGGGTTAGGTCATACTGATTGAACGGGTACCTAGATCAGTCACACTAGTCAACCTTAATGGCATGAGCTAACTCGAATCATTTAACGATCTAATCAAAATTTAGTTCATCAAATTGACCAGGTAAGTGAGATTGGTGAGAGGATCTGCTAAGTTTGCCTTAGACACCATCGAAATGGCTAGATAAGTCACTCCTAATTAAAAACCACCGATCGAAATGCCAAACTTATCTTAAACACCAATTGGTTAACTAGTTTTGATTTGACCAACCTAATGATTCGGATTCAATCATTGAGCCACAATCAAGGTCCATTTGGCCTTATCAAAGATATGGACTTGACCATCTACAACTATTGTATTAGAGAAATCCTGATTAATCTAATTCATTATTTGGTTGGACTTAATCAATTTCTCTATATGATCAATCAATTCTTTGATTCTAATATTAGGTCTAACCCAATTAAAGAGAAAGACCTAATTTGAGCTAATCCATGCCCCATGTTTTATGCAATATCATTAGATCTAAATCATAATTCTAGATCTAATCAGCTTGATACTTAATTCTCAATTAAATTTTGCATCAACATGGTTAAGTTTTCAAAAAATAATTTTCTATGTAAACTTTCTACATCAAATCATAAAATCTTTTAGTTCAAATCTAAATTTTTATGATTTTAAATCAAAATAATTTTTGATTAAACAAGATTAGATGTAACTGACTATCTTCACAACTTGCATCACATACAACAACACTTAGGGTTTCAAGATCTAGAATTTTGCAAGAAAGTAAGTTTTTCTTTTTCTGCTTTCTTCTTTATGGGACCTTACAATGGCACCCCTACACGCTATGAAGAACACCTCATTGAATGAGAGGAGAGGATCATAAAATCCTACTTGCTCCTATGACCAGACGGCCTGGTGATTATCCAATTCGAGTACTTTGCTACTCAGAATATCTAATCTAAACAAATAATAATCAGATCTAAAAATAAATTAATTTAGATCTAATCTAAATCATAAATAATCAGATCTAATAACAAAAAGTTAGACTTAAAGGCATAACAAATCATATCAAAACAACCATGGCTCTGATACCAGTTGAAGGAAACATCGGTAGTGTTATGCATACAATTTCAAAATTTTTTACGCAATGAAAGAATAAGATTAAACTATTTAATCTAAATCACATGCATAAGATCTAATCTAAACTATCATGCCATAAAGAAAATATGAAATATGATGCACTTTAGATCTGAAAATAAAAACATACATCGATCTCATTGATGCTGAAATCCTAGATCTAACTATTGGATCTAACTATATGATCAAAATAAGTTAGTAACAATTACCAAGTCAATTTTATCTTCTTCTCCTCTAGTCCAACACTTGGAGATGATGTTTCTTAGGTTGCTCACAGTCACACGAAGATGTTTGGCCTCTATAAGAAAATTCACACGAAGACTGGTGCAGATCAGGAACTTGGAGGTGCTAGCCTGCAAGCAACTTTGATGGCTGATCTCTTTCTTTTTTTCAAGCACCTTGGACACTCCAAAGGATGAGGAGATCTAAAAAAGGAAGAGAGGAGAAGGAGAAGAGCTCTAAAAAAATAAAAACTAGCAAGGGAAGAGAGGTCTGACGCCAAGAAAAGGGATCCCTTTTTATAGGCAAAGACTAGATTTTTCATTCAAGGGAAAGAGCACCTCAATCACCATGCCTCAAACCAATTTTGGGCATCCCAAAATTTCCAAAAAAAGCTCCTAGATGTGGAAAAGATTTTTGATATCTCACACACTGAAGGGCTCTCCAAGAAAAATAGAAAAAAATTCATTAAGGTGCTAACAACTTTTCTTGTATGAAAAATCTCTTTTCTTTTTTTCATCTTATCTCTAATTCAGATCGTATTCGAATTTGATAAGAGATGGGATTATGAGTCATCAACCATTGCTGCCTACCCTTATTGAGTCTCCTACTTTGATGCCAAAAAGATCCAGCCAAATCTGTTGCCCAGCTATGCAACCCAAGAGGGGGGGGTGAATTGGGTTTCTAAAAATTTTAAGCCCAATAGATAACTTATAAAGAACAAAATAATGACTTTAAATCAATATTAATTACCTAAAGCAGTATAGCAAGGATATAATAAAGAAATAAGATAAAGCGATAAAGCACACCACAAACACAAGAATTTATAGTGGTTCGGTGCTAACCTTGCACCTACATCCACTCTCCAAGATCCCACTTGGGAATTTTAATCCACTATCCTTTGTATTCAACCCAAATACAAAACGTCGGAAACTCCGACACTAGCTATCCCAAGCTAGAATACAAGACGTCGGAAACTCCGACACTAGCTATCCCAAGCTAGATCACTTGTTTCCCGGGTACAAGTAAAACCAAAACACTCCGATTTCAGGTTCGGATCAACCTTTCCTTGTTTTGGAAATCCTCCAAAAACAAGAACAAAAACTCACAAAGAGTTAGAAAATTTAGAGCACAGATTAATACAATAACAGCTCCTTAAATGAGCAAATATAACAATAAAAGCTTTACTCAAATGAAGAACCCCTTTTTCAGATTTTCTCAGAGTGGATGAACGCTTGAATGCTTGAGAAGAGGTTGATTGTTGATTGAAGATCTCTTGAAAGCTTTGAACAATCTCTAGATCAAGGTTGAAACAATAGGCGTGAAGAATTCTCTCCTTGAAAGATCTTGCTTTTCTCTTTCACAATCTCTCTGGTATATTGTGGATCCTCTCTCTTTTTCTTTTTGGATTTTTCGTTGATCTCAGGCTTTTTCTTGCAAATTTCGGATCCTCTCTTCTGTTCTTCTCTTTTTCCTCTTTTTCTCTTCTCTTCCGTCTCTTTTGATTTCATGTTTGATCCGCTATTTAATCTGCAATTTCTTTCACCATTTAAAGCATTTTGTAGCATTAGAAGCAAGAGAAAACAATTTAGGTAGATAAAGAGCCGTTAGAGGATTTTTAGGAAGCATAAATGGCAATTAAAACGGGCAAAAAAATAGCCGTTGCTGACAATTCCCGTCGCAGGGGTCGACTCATGAGTCGACTCATGCTTCAGGGGTCGACTCATGAGTCGACCTCTGTTGCAAAAACCAGAGAATGTGTTTTTGGAAATTCTTGGCTCAAATTAGCAGGGGTCGACTCATGAGTCGACTCATGCCTTGTGGGTCGACTCATGAGTCGACTCACAGGTCGTGCCAAGCCAGAAAACTAGCGTGCCAAGGAGAATTTTTGCGTGCCAATCAGCTCACAGTGCCATGAGTTGACTCATGAGTCGACTCATGCACTTCAAACCTTCATAACTTCAAAAATATAAGTCCAAACACAATGAAATTTTCACCAATAGATTTCAAATCATTTGTTCTACCAAATGGTACTATCAAATCAGGATTTTAGTGAAATTATGATTTTGCCCTTGAAGAGCATAAGGACTTTTTCATTTTAAAATTATTTGTATCCCTTCAATCTGCTTTGTGATCATCAAAATCAATCTAGGAGCAACAATCTTCCCCTTTTTGATGATGACAAAACATTTGAACAAAAATATTTATGTTAATGCATTAATTTCAAAAGAATCCATTATAAGTGTATATGCTTGAAAAGAGTATGATTCTTTTGGCATGTAATATAAATGCAAAAACAGTTTGTCCATTTTCTTAAAGATTTGAAAAGGGTATTAGATCATTTTGAGTTCAAGATATATCAGAGAAAGAGAAGATAAATAACTTTTTCTATGTATCAGAGTAAGAAAAATAATTATATCAGAAAAGATTTTACAATGTATCAGAGCAAGAAAATTTTATAATATATCAGAGAAAATTTCACACTGTATTAGAGCAAATGTCAGAGTAAATTTCTCATTGTATCAGAACAAATTTCAGAGAAAATTTCACACTGTATTAGAGCAAATGTCAGAGTAAATTTCATATTGTATCAGAACAAATGTTATAATATATAAGAGAAACTTTCTCACACTGTATCGGATCAAATGTTATAATTTATCAGAGAAACCTTCACACTGTATCGGATTAAATTTTATCATGTATCAGAGCAAGTTAAAAGAAATTGTAGGATGTATCAGAGTAAAACAAATTTCTTAAGATGTATCAAGGTGAATAAAATTTCAAAAGATGTATCAGAGCAAGTTTGAATTTTGAAATATATCAGAGCATATAAAAAAAAACTTATTTGCATTGTACTCATGATTTTGCTTTTGATGGATGACTTTTTGTTTAAGTTCTGTCTGATACCAAATTTTGATACCAAAATTTCTCAAAGTTTTGTTTAATCTTTCAATCCTTATTTTTGTTTAATTTCTCCAATATTTGTTTAATTTCTTCAATATTTATTTTAATTTCTCCAATATTTATTTTAATTTCTTCAATCTTTGTATTTGTTTAATTTCTCCCCCTTTTTCTCATAATTTAGGATTTTGCTTTTTGTCTAATTTCAATTTTTATTTTTGTTTAATTTCTCCAATATTTGTTTTAATTTCTCCAATCTTTGTATTTGTTTAATTTCTCCCCCTTTTTCTCATAATCTAGGATTTTGCTTTTTGTCTAATTTTAATTTTTATTTTTGTTTAATTTCTCCCCCTTTTTGACATCATCAAACATAGTTAACTCTTTCTTTTCTTTTTCTGAAATATTCTTTAATTTCTTCTTCTTTAGAGTTTTTCACAGATGTTTGCTCCCCCTTAATATAGCAATAATCAACAGCAAACAACAAGGAGAAGACAATATTTCAACAAGAAGAAAATATATAACCAAAATATGATCATTACAAAGAGGTAGAAATATAGGTAAAAGATGATTCCATTAATATCATAATTGTTTCAATACATAGTTTAAAAATAAAATTCAACCAGCTAATTGTCAATACATGGCCCCAAGGTATAGATCCTAGAACAAGATACTAACACCTAGGACCTAGATAAGATCAAGATAAGTCAATGATCGGAGTCATCAGATATAGGGTGAGGAGATGATGGATCAGAAGTGCGTCCTCTACCCCGTCTGCCTCTGCCACGAGTAGGAGAGCGAGATGAACTGGGTGGCTGAGAATGCTGAGATGCTAGGGACTGAACAGAAAGGGTGAGTCTAATAGAATCAAGTACGTTCAGTGCTCTAGAAACAGATTGAAGTAGAGCAGTGAACTGGGTGGTAGCATGCTCACTCGATCCTCGGATCTCTTTCCTCAGTAGCTCATATCCACCTTCTAGTGCTCCTCTGAGCCTGCCAGCCTCTGCAGTGAGGTCTGTGACCTCAATAGTAGACTCCTGTGGCTGGGGATGGGCCAATGCAAGGACTTGCCCCTGCAAGTCAAGAACTCTGCCAGTAAGTCTCCAGACTGTATCCTCAAGCTGCTGTATCCTGACGGACTGATCTGAAATCATCTGAAATACAGTGAAGATGTGGGGAGTAATGGTCTGATCAGAAGAAGTAGCTCCAGGTGTAAAAGAAGTACTACTCCACTGGCTAGATAGCAAAGAAGCCACACGCTGTGAAATATGCTCGATCTGATCGTCAGCCAGTCTGAACTCTGAATGAGGTGCTCTACTCTCTGGCTGATACAATGGTGTGGGCATCCTAGTAAACTCTGAAGGGCCAGCCTTTGTATCAGAAATGAACTGGATATTCGGTGATGCTGCCCTGAAGTCATGGACAGGAGATGATGGATCTTCTTCTTCTACTCTGCCTTCAGTTCTGACTTCAGCTCTCTCCTCAGCTCTCTCTTCAGAGCCCTTGATCCAACCACCAACAGTCTTTGTAATTCCCATTCGGTGCAGGCTGTGTTGGTTGAAAGTGTCCACATGTGAGAGCTTGGTAGGTGTCTCCCCCTCACAGCTAACTCCAAACCTCCTAAAAACTCTAGTAAGGGCCATACCATAAGGCAAGTGTGCCTTGGATCTATTCAAAGTTTCTCTCATGGCCTCTATCATAAGTGCAGGTAGGTTCAGGGGGGTCTGAGTGATGACATGAAACATGACACATACATCTCTGCTGGAAAGTAAGTCATGTCTACCACTCCTAGGAAAGAAGAGTTTTGTTACAATCTGATGCAGGACCCTCATCTCAATGGACAGTAGCTTTGCTTCCAATCTGTTTAAACTTCCTGAAAAAGCTTCTCCTAAGATAATTCTGATCTCTTCTTCTTTAATTGGGAGTTCCATATATGAGTATCCTTCACTAGGCAACTGAAGTATATCTCCCAATATCCTAGAATCCAAGCATATGTCAATCCCTTTGATAGTTGAAGTCACTGACCCATTTCCATAATTTAGGTTCTGGTAGAACTCTCTGACTAGATCAACATAGGTGACTTCCTTAAGAGAGCAATAAAGTTCCCATCCTTGATTTTTGATCTTGGTAGCAAAAGTAAAGCCTTCTTTCTCAAAGAACCGAAAATCTATATTTTTTTCGGTTTCTACTTTTCTATCAGAAAGAGGATTTACACTGGGGCTTATGGAGGATTGAGAGGGACCTTGAGCAGGTACTGAACCTGGAGTGAAAACACTAGAAGACTGAGCATGCCTTTTCTTTCGGACAATTTCCTTAGGCTCTCGGATTGATTTCCTTCTTTGGGGAAGTTTCATCTTTGGAGCCATATCCAAAAAGTAGCAGACAAGAAGACTTGAATTCAGTGGAGGAGGGATCACAAAAGAGTAAAGAAGAATTTTGGTGGAGAAAAGAAGTGAATTTTTGAATGAACGGTGAAGTTCTAGGGCACGTTCCACCCGCGCCAATCACTGCGAGAAAGCACAGAAAATCCTTTTCAAGGAGGCGATTTTTGGTGGAGAGGAGGAGGGAGAATTGCCTCAGAATTGATCTTTGGATTTGGAGCAAGAAGAGTTGGAGAGGACGGCTTTCGGAAGAAAGATGATGGGAAGATGAGTCATCTCACGAACAGGGTTTTCCGTTTAAAAACAATGAACCCGATGGAAGTTGGTGGGATTTACAAGTTTGCCATTGAGTCGACTCATGGGGGTCGACTCATGAAGTTCAGAAATTCAGGAAAAATGCAAATAAATTCCAGAAAAATTCAAAATTTTGGGAGTAAGAATTTTGCTCAAAGATAAGTTTTTAGAGTGATAAATCTGAGCTTTTGGGACCAGGATAGATGTTGAAAATTGAGCTCTAAGAGTTTTTGACATCTATTCTTTGGAAATTGAGAAATTTCAGACAAATGGATCTAGAACTCCTAGATTTCTCCTAATTTCACAGAATCTATCCTCACTAAGGGCCTTTGTAAAGATATCGGCTAATTAATTTTCAGTGCTAACATATTCAAGAATTATATTTTTGTTTTGAACATGTTCTCTTATGAAATGATGTCTTATTTCAATATGTTTAGATCTTGAGTGTTATATTGGATTTTTAGATAGATTTATGGTACTTGTATTATCACATTTTATTGGTGTTTCATTAAGTTTGATTCCAAAATCTTCGAGTTGTTGCTTAATCCACAAGATTTGAGCACAACAACTTCTGGCTGCAATGTATTCGGCCTCAGCCGTAGACAGTGCCACCGAATTTTGTTTCTTGCTAAACCATGAGATTAGATTAACTCCAAAAAATTGGCAAGTTCCACTTGTGCTTTTTCTATCTAATTTACATCCAGCAAAATCAGCATCTGAATATCCTAACAAATTAATTTGTGAGTCCTTAGAGTACCATAACCCTATAGTTTGTGTACCATTTAAGTATCTAAGGATTCTTTTAACAGCATTCAAATGAGATTCCTTAGGATTAGATTGATATCTAGCACATAAGCAAACACTAAACATGATATCAGGCCTACTTGCAGTTAGATATAATAATGAGCCAATCATACCTCTATAGTATTTTAAGTCTACGCTTTTACCTTCATCATCCTTGTCAAGCTTACATGAGGGACTCATTGGTGTGCCAATTGGTTTGCAGTTCTCCATTCCAAATCTTTTGAGTAGTTCCTTGGTGTACTTGCTTTGGGTGATGGAGATTCCCTCTTTTGATTGTTTGATTTGGAGTCCGAGGAAGAAAGTGAGTTCTCCCATCATACTCATCTCGAACTTTCCCTGCATAAGCTTAGCAAAGTCTTGACAAAGGGATTCATTAGTAGACCCAAAAATTATGTCATCAACATAAATTTGTATAATTAGCATATCATTTTGGTTTCTTCTAATAAATAGGGTTGTATCTACATTGCCTCTTGAGAAACCATTATTTAGTAGAAATTTGCTTAGCCTTTCATACCATGCTCTAGGTGCTTGTTTTAGACCATATAAAGCTTTATTTAATCTAAAGACATGATTGGGAAAAGCATGATTTTCAAATCCAGGGGATTGTTCTACATATACTTCTTCAGAAATATATCCATTTAAAAATACACTTTTAACATCCATTTGAAATAGTTTGAATTTCATAAAGCAAGCATAAGCAAGTAGAAGTCTAATGGCTTCTAATCTAGCAACAGGTGCAAAGGTTTCATCAAAATCAATTCCTTCTTCTTGATTATATCCTTAGCAACCAGTCTTGCTTTATTTCTAATTACATTTCCATGCTCATCTAATTTGTTTCTAAAGACCCATTTTGTTCCAATTATTGAGTAATCTTTAGGTCTTGTTACTAAGGTCCAAACATTATTTCTTTCAAATTGATTAAGTTCCTCTTGCATAGCATTAATCCAGTTTTGATCATTTTCAGCCTCTTCAAAAGTTTTAGGTTCAAGTTGAGATACAAAAGCACAATGATTAAGTACATCTCTAAGTGAAGAACGTGTTTTTACCCCATGCATAGGATCACCGATAATTAACTCCTTAGGGTGGTTGTGAACATACCTCCATTCCTTGGGTAAGTCATTTGTACCTTGAGATTGTTCTTGAATTTCTTTACCACTTTCATTTTGTTCGTCTTCTTGATCCTTGTCTTCTGGAGTTGCTGAATCTTTCAGAGTGATCTCCTTCATACCTTCTATTAGTGGATCTGCATCATCAACACCCTCATTCTTCCTTGAAGGAAGATCGTTAGATTCATCAAAGACAACATGTATGGACTCCTCAACTACTAAAGTTCTTTTGTTGAACACTCTAAATGCTTTACTAGTGGAGGAGTAACCTAGAAGGATTGCTTCATCTGATTTTGCATCAAATTTACCAATTTTTCTTTGCCATTATTTAATACAAAACATCGGCAACCAAAAATATGAAAATATGCAATATTTGGTTTTCTTCCTTTCCAAAGTTCATAGGAGGTTTTCTTTAAAAATTGTCTAATTAAAGCACGATTTAAAATATAACATGCTGTGTTAATAGCTTCCGCCCAAAAATATCTGGAAGGTTGCTTTCACAAAGCATGGTACGGGCCATTTCTTCTAAGGTTCTATTTTTCCTTTTAACTATCCCATTTTGTTGAGGTGTCCTAGGAGCAGAGAAGTTATGGCCAATTCCATTTTCATCATAAAAATTTTCAAAGTCTTAATTTCAAATTCTGTTCCATGATCACTTCTAATATTTTGAATTGAAACCCTTTTTCATTAGTGACTTTTCGATGAAATTTAGTGAAAATTTGAAAAGTTCATTTTTGTGAGCTAAAAAGAAAACCCAAGTAAAACGAGAGTAATCATCAATTATTACAAATCCATATCATTTTTCTCCTATACTAGTGGTTCTAGTTGGTCCAAATAAATCCATATGTAAGAGCTCTAAAGATCTAGAAGTTGAAATAGTATTTTTGGATTTAAATGAAACTCTAGTTTGTTTGCCTAATTGGCATGCATCACAAATTCTATTCTTTTCAAAATTCAGTTTTGGCAAACCGAGAACTAAATCCTTTTTAATTAATTTTGAAAGAGAATGCATGCTAATATGTGCAAGTCTACGATGCCACAGCCAACTAGTCTCATTTATTTAGCACTTAAGGAAACTAGGCATTGCATGTCTAATTTAGTTAAATCATTCAAGTCTACCATATAAACATTGCCATGCCTATGTCCTATAAATTTAATGCCATCGTTAATAGGACTTGTCACAATGCAAACAGATGATTCAAAACTTACTTTATACCCTTTATCACAGAATTGACTAATGCTAAGTAAGTTATGCTTTAAACCTTTAACTAGTAAACATTCTCAATGTATTTGGAGGGAGTGATACCAATGTTACCTATCCCGATGATCTTTCCTTTGCCATTATCTCCAAAGGTGACCATCCTCCATCCTTAGCATCAAGCGTGATGAATTGTGATTCATCACCGTCATGTGTCTCGAGCATCCGCTGTCAAGATACCATTTCCTGTTTCCTTCTTGGGATGCTAGACACACCTGCAAGCACAGATCAAGTTTCTGTCTTAGGTACCCAAGCTTTCTTGGGTCCTTTCAGGTTAGTCAGAATGGTTCCTTTTGGAACCATATTTTCTTTTGTTTGCATATTTGTTAATAAGACATGTGTATGATTTATGTCCTATTCTTCCACATTTAAAACAAGTAATATTTGTAGACTTTTGCTTGAATAATTTGCATAAATATCCTTCAGAAATTTTTGTTTCTTCAGGGGTTTATAACCAAGTCCAGCCTTATCATATATAGCTTTCTGATTATCAAGGATCATATTTAGCTTGTTTGAACTTAAGGTGAACTTATCTACTATAGATTTCAGCTTGTTCATTTCATCCTTTAAGTTTTGATTTTCTTGAATCAAGGTGAATTTTTCAATTGAAAGATTTTCAGCTTGTTTCACTAAGGACTGATTTTCCAATTTCAGCTCTTTGTTTTTCTTCCCTAGTTTCTTAATTCATCAATTGAATCATAGAATGCTTCATGCAATTCTTCAAAGTAAATTCACTAGTGGATTCAGAAGTTACCTCATTTTCATGTGCCATCAGGCACAGATTGGCTTGTTCTGTTGAGGTTTCCTCATCGGAGCTTGAGTCATCACTCGCACTCCAGGTCGCCATCATTGCCTTCTTTTGAACTTCTTTGGACCTTTCTTCAATTGTGGACATTCGGATCTGAAATGTCCTGGCTTCTTGCACTCGTAGCATATAGGGGTTTGATCTTTCTCCTTTTCTTTGCTTTGATCCCCTTTTGTGAATTTCTTTCTCATCCCCTGTTTCCTTTTTCTAGAAACTTCTTAAATTTTCGGGTGATGAGAGCCATCTCTTCATCCTGATCTTCATCTTCAGAGTCATCCGTTTCATAATCAGGCGAAGTTGTGGATTTGAGGGCAATGATTCTTTCTTTTTGACTTCATCCTCTTGATGTTGCTCAGCTAAGTTCATGAGTCCATCAAGGATCCAAGAAGCTCTTCTAGAGGTAGAGTGTTCAAGTCCTTTGCTTCTTGGATGGCAGTCACTTGGCTTCCCAAGTTCTTGGCAGTGACCTGAGAATCTTCCTTACAAGTTCACTGTTAGTATAAGATTGCCAAGACTCTTTAAACCATTGATTATATAGTAAAACGAGTAAACATAGCAGTTATGGACTCATCATGCTCTATTTGAACAATTCATATTTATGTATAAGCATGTTTATTTTAGACTCTTTTACTTGATTTGTTCCCTCATGGGTGACTTCTAACCTATTCCATATTTCTTTAGCAGATGCACAAGTAGAAATGCGATTAAATTCACTAGCATCTAGTGCACAATAAAGAACATTCATGGCTTTGGCATTTAATTGTGCCAATTTCTTGTCAACCTCATCCCATTCTTCTCGGGTTTGTTGACTCCTCACCATCTATAATCTGGTGGGTGTGTGAGGACCATTCACTATGATACTCCAATATAATAGTCGAGTGCTTGTATGAAAATCTTTATCCGAGCTTTCCAATAGGTGTAATTAGACCCATTGAAAGTGGAGGTCGGTTTGTTGATTGCCCCTCGGCTAGAGAAGTTCCAACATGGGTTGCCATAGATCTTTGGCTCTTGATGTTAGATCAAAGAAGGGCTAGAGCACCGGCTCTGATACCACTTGTTGCCCAGCTATGCAACCCAAGAGGGGGGGTGAATTGGGTTTCTAAAAATTTTAAGCCCAACAGATAACTTATGAAGAACAAAATAATGACTTTAAATCAATATTAATTACCTAAAGCAGTATAGCAAGGGATATAATAAGAAATAAGATAAAGCGATAAAGCACACCACAAACACAAGGATTTATAGTGGTTCGTGCTAACCTTGCACCTACATCCACTCCCCAAGATCCCACTTGGAATTTAATCCACTATCCTTTGTATTCAACCCGAATACAAAACGTCGGAAACTCCGACACTAGCTATCCCAAGCTAGAATACAAGACGTCAAAAACTCCGACACTAGCTATCCAAGCTAGATCACTTGTTTCTCGGGTACAAGTAAACCCAAAATACTCTGATTTCAGGTTCGGATCAACCTTTCTTGTTTTGAAAATCCCCAAAAACAAGAGCAAAAACTCACAAAGAGTAAGAATATTTAGAGCACAGATAATACAATAACAGCTCCTTAAATGAGCAAATATAACAATAAAAGCTTTACTCAAATGAAGAACCCCTTTTTCAGATTTTCTCAAGATGAATGAACGGTTGAACGCTTGAGAAGAGGTTGATTGTTGATTGAAGATCTCTTGAAAGCTTTGAACGATCTCTAGATCAAGGTTGAAACAATAGGCGTGAAGAATTCTCTCCTTGAAAGATCTTGCTTTTCTCTTTCACAATCTCTCTGGTATATTGTGGATCCTCTCTCTTTTTCTCTTGGATTTTCGTTGATCTCAGGCTTTTTCTTGCAAATTTCGGATCCTCTCTTCTGTTCTTCTCTTTTCTCTTTTCTCTTCTCTTCTCTTTTGATTTCACGTTTGATCCGCTATTTAATCTGCAATTTCTTTCATCATTTAAAGCATTTTGTAGCATTAGAAGCAAGAGAAAACAATTTAGGCAGATAAAGAGCCGTTAGAGGATTTTTAGGAAGCATAAATGGCAATTAAAACGGGCAAAAAAATAGCCGTTGCTGACATTTCCCGTCGCAGGGGTCGACTCATGAGTCGACTCATGCTGGGGTCGACTCATGAGTCGACCTCTGTTGCAAAAACCAGAGAATGCTTTTCTGGAATTCTTGGCTCAAATTAGCAGGGTCGACTCATGAGTCGACTCATGCCTTGTGGGTCGACTCATGAGTCGACTCACAGGTCGTGCCAAGCCAGAAAACTAGCGTGCCAAGGAGAATTTTTGCGTGCCAATCAGCTCACAAGTGCCATGAGTTGACTCATGAGTCGACTCATGCACTTCAAACCTTCATAACTTCAAAAATATAAGTCCAAACACAATGAAATTTTCACCAATAGATTTCAAATCATTTGTTCTACCAAATGGTACTATCAAATCAGGATTTTAGTGAAATTATGATTTTGCCCTTGAAGAGCATAAGGACTTTTTCATTTTAAAATATTTGTATCCCTTCAATCTGCTTTGTAATCATCAAAATCAATCTAGGAGCAACAA
>NC_025996.2:54794809-54839518 GCF_000442705.2 Elaeis guineensis | reverse complement strand
GTGTTGGAATGAAAGGCCAGTAAACTTCCACCGCAGGTGAGATTCAAGTAGTTAAAGGCAAATTGCAGCATGATAAGAACAATGAAAGTAACCAAGCAACGGGGAGAGATGCCATTAAAATAACTCCATCATAGTATATGATCTAAAGATGAATGCATGGCACTCCATAGCTGTCAAAATAGAGATATATTTGATAGAAGATAATGAGAAAGCCACCACAATTATATAGAGTAGCATTTCAAGTGTAACAGCATAAATTAAATAACCAGAATCTAGAATGACCGAGAAGTATGAAAATTTGACTGAATTGAAGCCTTCTCTTAAGTATGCTGTAGAAGAATACACGATGGCACAAACCCTTTGAGAACAGAGTATCACACATAGATAAGAGGAGTGCTCTGGAAATGTGTATTGTACTGTCCTATGAGTATAATTAAAAGTAGTCGAATCAATTGGAGGGCAATAAAGAATGGTTACACTCTAAAATGTAGCCATAATGTTAATGTCTATGGAATGCAAGGGAATAAGCATCTGCCCTCAACGATTGCTTGCTTTTGAGACCCTGCACTATTATATCATTCTAAAAAATGTTACCTACACTAGTAAGTTATGGAGAAGTCACAACTTCCAGTATATCTTCATTCAAGGAACATTAAATTTACAGACTTGAGTAGGTAGCTATGATGACAGAATTTATGTATTGATTGGAAATTGTATTTTTCTCACAACGTGTAGCCGAGCCTGATTGCATCTCAGATCAGCATTAAGTTCACTATGTATGCTGCACTACTTTTGCATTATCTAGAGAAGCTTTTGTTTCTTGAATAATTTTTTTTTCTTGCATATATTCCATCATAAAGTAGCCACATGTCTCAACCACTCTGTTTTATCTCCTGTTCATTTCACTGCTTCTAGTAGATGCATTATTGCATTGTCAGTAGATTATATCGTACTAACCATCATAAGCCATGATATGATGAGATTTCTCTTGGTAACAAATCTTAATTGTAGAAAAACAGAAAGAAAGGGGAAAGGCTAGGATGAAGGTTGCATTGGAGCATCATTGAGAGAAACAATATAAATCAATAGATCTAACTTAGTTACAATGGCAAACTAACTTTAAGTTTAGAGGTCCAATGAGAGTGCAACATATCGATTTCTCTCATTTAGAGATCATGACTTGAAAGAGAAAGTTTTGGGCTTGAGACTTCCGTCCGTCCTCCTGTAGAAGGTAGAATCACTTAGCAAGATTATCTTATGAGTCCTATGAGATAGTCGAAGAGAGAAATATTCAATTTCTTGTGCATCCTATGTGGGCTAGGGGACTGATTTTTTCTATAACATATCTGATTTGATGTACATCTTTCTTCTCCTAGTGCCTGTTTTTATATTTTATTTTCATAGTTTCAATATACATTTTAATGGCCTGTTTGGATGTCAGGGCATTGTATTTGCCTATTGCACCTTTTGTTTGTAGGAAGCTATAATTTAATATTTGAATGGTTGGAATTTGACTTTTTTTTTTAACTCTTTTTCTCATTATTTTATTTTTTCATACATCATTGATATTCAGGAACACTGGTTGAAGTGCATAAGAATTTCTCTTGATGGATAAGAGTTGGATTAATGAGTCTAGGTAATTTGGTGGTCCATATAGCTTCCAAATATTTTTTTCTAATTTGTTATTAAACAATATAGGGTGAGTGACTTGTATTTAAAGGGGATCGCTCAATTTCTTGACTTTGCATTTGCTAATGCATCTGAGGGAGGAAAGATTTTGTGCCCATGCATCAACTGCAATAATTGCTTGTTGAAAAGTTGAGAAAATGTCTATGATGATCTCATATGTGATGGCTTTCTAAAAGGGTGCACCAATTGGGTTTACCATGGAGAAGGTAATCCATTTGCTATATTGGATCGTGACTCTGATGCATATGATGATCAAGATGACATGCATGGGATGTTGCAAGATGCATTTGGAATCGCAACCCTCGAAGGTGAAATGGCCAATCTACCTAATGAACATAATAAGGAGCCTAATGCAGAAGCTAAAAAATTATGCAAGTTAGTTGATGAAGCTGATCAGGAACTATATCCTGGTTGCAAGAAATTTAGTAAATTAGCTCTCCTTATTCAATTACTAAATATTAAATGCATGAATGGATGGAGTAATAGTTCATTTACCTCATTGATTCATATAAAGTTGGAACCTTCGTTTCTATCTTTGACTCATTTCCTTGCAGCAATGTTGGTTCATACATCCCATTTCATTTTGCTTGCGTTGTGAGGCACAAATTAACATAAGAAACCCCTTATCCCCTAGAGAGTTGTTTCTAGTTTCTACCCATGAACAGAATGCCTTGGAGATAATAGCTTGTCAAACAACCAGCAATCCTTAAGGGTGCGTTTGGTTACATCTTTTGATTTTTGATTTTCAAAAAGTATTTTTTATTTTTTTTATTTTTGCTATTGAGTAAAAGCAAAAAAGTAAAAATATATTTGGTAACTATGTTGCTATAGAGCAAAAAGCAACATTTGAGGATGGCAGGTGAAGAGCTCGATGACGGAGAAGGGTTCGAAAAGGGAGGGAGAAGGATTCGGAGAGGTGAAGAGCTCGACGAGGGAGAAGGGTTCAGGCTCTTTACTTTTGATTGGGCATTTTAGAGATGTGGGGAAGCAAAAAAAGTAGAAAAGTAAATTTTAGAAAGCAAAAAATTTTTGCTTTGCATATAAAGCAATTATTTTGATTATTTTGATTTTTGTTTTTTGTTTTTCATGGTATTACCAAACATTGCTTTTTGATTTTTGCTTTTTAAAAATCAAAAGCAAAAAAAGTACTTTTTTAATGGCTAACCAAACGCACCCTAAATTTAGCTAAAATTTTCTTTTTCCTTGTAAGTGGCCTGCTTAAAAATCTAATGATTGTAGTCTGTAGACCATAGAACCATCGAGCACTCCAACACATGATATCTAACCACATAGCTGTCCATTCAATCTCAAACAAATTCTAGTCAAAATAAAAAGTATCTTTGGCAAAGCCTTGGTTCATTTTGGATGAAGAACGTAGCAGAAACTAAAGGCATACTATGAAAATCTAAAAATCTGCAAAGCCTATATCTGAAATTTTGAAAATCTGTAACTGCATCTGAAAATCTGAAATTCTAAAAATCTGTATCTGAAAATCTAAAAATCTGCAAAGCCTATATCTGAAATTCTGAAAACCTGTAACCTTATCTGAAAATATGAATTTCTAAAAATCTGTATCTAAAAATCTGAAATCTGTAAAGCCTATATATGAATTTCTGAAAACTTATAACTACATCTGCAAATTTGAAATTCTGAAAACCTATATCTGAAAATCTAAAAACCTATATCTGAAAATCAGTATTCGTAGAACCTGAAAACAGTAAAATGTAACTGCATTCCCTTTGCAGCTTTGGGCATGGAATAAGCTTTCTCAAGTTGATCTATTACCCTCCTTCTGTGAATATTCTCCCATTAATAAAATAGGGGTAGTATAACCTCCCGCTTCATCCAAAAAAAAAAATGCATCTTTTGTTCATACTGGGAGTTTTATCTTTATGAAAGAAGTTTTCTAAAACACTTAAACAGTTGTTTTTATATGTAAAAAAATATTAGTTTTACTCTGTCACATCTTTAGCATGAAAAATAGCAACATTTTATGATCCACCAATTGCTCACTGTATAAAGACTAAGAAGGCGTATACTTTTCTTCAAGTTTGATAATATATGCAGGGAATAAAGAATTTTTTTTATCAAAAGTAGATTAGAGGAAAATCATTACTGAAAATTGCCCTTTCATATAAGGCCTCCTTGCAAATGAATCCCATCATGCAAATTATCCTTTCATAATTATTATTTTCATACCCATAATTATTTTATTAATATTATCTTTTTGTTAATTATATGTAGCGAGAAAAAATGGCTAATGGAAGGGAACCAACAAGAGCTGAAGTTTTCATTGAAAAGCTGAAATTTTCATTGAAACACATAGAGACAAGGATGGGACCCCTATAGAGTTGGAATCAGCAGAGAAAATTATTTGTACACAATGCGGCAATAAAGAAATTATCTAATTTAATTTATTGATTTACTGATTAAAATTTATTTGACCATCAATACAGGCTGAGCTTGAAAGGCTTATCAATCTGCAATCAAAGTCTGAGGATAATATCAATCCAAATGATAAATTCTCTCAAATCTTTGGTAAGGAGAAACATGGTTATATCAGGATATACGGATTGGATGTTTGTCCTGCTGATCTTTGGGGCAAAAATTTTAGTTCCGTAAAGAGTACAAAGATGCAAATAGACATTGCAAACGAGGTTCATCGAAGTTACAGTCTGTTCGACAAGAAAATGCTGATGTGAAAGTCCAGTTTGTAGATTTAACGGCATTGATTGAATCTATGCAAGGCGGACATACTGAAGCTGACAAACATGCCACAACTTCTTAAATTAGACAAGTACATTTACTTTTAGCATATATTATTATAATTATCTAATTTGAATGTATAGATAAAACTTAACTCTTTATTTCATATAGGATATTGCTGCCTCCAGTGATAATGATGAGACACCGACACAAAATAACTCATCTTCTTCGAATCGCCATGTTGCTACATCCTGCCAGGGTATTTAGTTATAC
Source organism: Elaeis guineensis (assembly GCF_000442705.2). Taxonomy (NCBI): domain Eukaryota; kingdom Viridiplantae; phylum Streptophyta; class Magnoliopsida; order Arecales; family Arecaceae; genus Elaeis; species Elaeis guineensis. The sequence goes on along the minus strand of NC_025996.2, from coordinate 54,834,850 downwards.
CTTTGCTTTTTGCATTTTTGTTAGCCTTGTTTTCTAAAATCCTATAATTTTTTTTAATTTGATTTTTATGCTCATGCAAATATGATATGTGCATGTCAGTTATGACAAAATGAATGAGTAGGTTAGCCAATTACTTAATACACATGTATATACACATATATGTGTGTGTGTCTATACACACACACACACACACACACGTATGTGTGTGTGTGTGTGTGTGTGTGTGTATATATATATATATAAATATAATTTTAATTCCTCTAACTGCTCAACAACTTCATTTCTAACTCTAAAACCATATTCTATATATACTCAAATGTAAGCCAAGTCCATTTATCTTTTTTTTCAAAATTGAAATGATTTTGCCTATTTAGATGCAGGGTATTTCAAAAAGGATAAAGTTATAATGTTCTGTTTCTATTGAGATAAGCTAAATACTTGTTAACCTTTTATTTATTTTTTTTAGTTCATATAGTTACGGTTGCAATCTATCAAGCTTTTTTTTAGCTTTTGATTTATTTTATTTCTTGATGAATATTATAGATTGAAAGCGATGTTGTCCTGAAAGGCTATAAGTTTCCTCACAAATCTATTGCACAAGGAGTTGTACTTAGTAAAGATCCATTCATCATGGTAGGAAATGATGTACTTGGACATCAATTTTGAAAAGTACAAGTTAATATGCTCTGTGTATCTCAAGAGTCTTTAATAAGACCACGGGATTGGCTAAGAAGAATTGTGGATGCAGTGAAATACTCGATTGCCTGGCCTTCAACTTATGCATTATACTAATACAAACTATTTATATATTTATATGAATTCATTTTTTGTGACAAATAAAATACCTTTGTATCATAAGCTAATTATGCATTCCTTTATTTTTGCATGTGGCAGTTGGTGAAGATTAGTAGAAGAAATCATTTGTAGTTACCATGCATCGACATTGAGCATAAATAATTTTATTTGTTTTAATAAAAAACTTTTCTAGTTTGGTTGTTATGACTATGTTTGTTCTTGTATGCTATTTAGTATGTGTTACCATGTAAAGCAACCTCTTTTGTTTCAGTTAATAAATTTAGCTTTTGTTATATATTTTATTCTTGTGGATATCAATGATGGATCAAAAAATGTATTCTCAAAAAAAAATATAGATATTTTATACAGCATTTTCATAGATTTAAATATCATTAAAATTATCAAAAAAGCTCTTATAAAAGGCCACAATAAATGCTAAAACCCCTCATTTTCAAATATGGCAAAATATAAATAAAAACTCTATGGTATATGCCCTTCTTAAAACTTATAAATGTTGGAAAAAAATATGATAAAGTATCCCCAAAAGCAACAAATTTCTTGTATTAAGAAATGCCGTAAAAAAAATAATATTTAAAAAAATAGCCATTATAAATGATTTTTTCCAACACATGTAAGTGCTGGCAAAAACTACAACACTTTGTAAATGTTGGGAAAGATATATTCAGAAAAATACTGCTAAAAGAATTAAATCCCCACATTTTACAAATATGGGGATATAATCCGAACATCATATTAATCTCCAATATTTTACAAATATGGGGATATGTGGGAATACAATCCCCCACATCACATTAGCCCATACTTATCCAACATTTTTAAAAAATATGGGAGATATGATGGGCGATATTTTTTTTTTATTTTTGCTAGTATTTTTGAAATATCGGAGATTCCATAATTTCTTATAGTGTAGTCACACATTGAATTTTCATAAAAGATCATCTTTCATTCATTGATTTCCAAAAGATAATTACAAAGGTAGTGAGTACAAAAAGTGATCAATACATCCAAAATACATGAAATCAAAATGTGGATTACTAAAAAAATTATAGCTCTACAACATGAGTCCCAGCATCCTATGAAAGGTATGTCAAGGCGATCCATGATGAAGGTCCAGCTGTTGCCCAGCTATGCAACCCAAGAGGGGGGGTGAATTGGGTTTTAAAGAATTTAAGCTTAACTAATTACTTATGAAAAATATATATCAAAAGCTTGATGAATGAGGAGAGAGACTTTAGTTTGAGATTAATTGCTTAAAGCAAGAATGCAAGGATATAATGGAGAATTAAAGAGAAACAATAAAGCATGCCACAAACACAAGGATTTATAGTGGTTCGGTGCCAACCTTGCACCTACATCCACTCCCCAAGCTCCTACTTGGGAATTTCAATCCACTATACTTTGTATTCAACCCGAATACAAACGTCGGAACCTCCGACACTAGCTATCCCAAGCTAGTCCACTTGTTTTCCGGGTACAAGCCGACCCAATACACTCCAATTTCAGGTTCGGATCAACCTTCCCTTGTTTTGGAAACCCTCCAAAACAAAACAATTACTCACAAGATAAAATCAGTTTAGAGCACAAATAAGTACAAGAATAGCTCCTTAAATGAGCGAGAATAACAATAAATACGCTTTACTCAAAAGAAGAAGCCCTTCTTTGATTTCCTCAAAATGGATGAGAAAAGGAATAAAAGCTTGAGGAGTTGGTGAGCTTTGATTGAAGGCTTCTTGAAGGCTTTAAATGAGCTCTTGAATGAGGTTGAGAAGTTGGCTTGAGAAACCCTCTCTTGAATGCACTTGAATGCCCTCTTGAATGCTCTTTTTTTTCTCTTTTCAAATCTCTTGAATGCCTCTTGGATATTTGATGTCTCTCTTTATTGTTTTCCACCTTTTGAAACCTTTTATAGCCTTAAGAAACAAAGGAAAACAAACTAGGCAGAAAAAGAGCCGTTAGAGCACAAAAGGTGAGCATTAAAAGCAACTAAATCTGGCCAAAAACTAGCCGTTACAGGCAAATCCTGTCGCAGGGGTCGACTCATGAGTCGACCCATGCTTCAGGGGTCGACTCATGAGTTGACCTCTGATACAACATCCAGAAAATCAAGTTTCTGGAAATTTTGGCCCACACTAACAGAGGTCGACTCATGAGTCGACTCATGCCTTGTGGGTCGACTCATGAGTCGACTCACAAGCCGTGCCAAGCCAAAAAAGGTCGCGTGCCAACAGAATTTTTGCGTGCCAATCAGCTCATTGTGCCATGAGTCGACTCATGAGTCGACTCATGCACTTCAAACCTTCATAACTTCAAAAATATAAGTCTAAAAATAATGAAATCTTCACCAATAGATCACAAATCATTTGTTCTACAAGATGATACTATCAAATCAGAGTTTTGATGAAATTACAATTTTGCCCCTGTAGAGCATAAGGACTTTTTCAAAATAAAAAATATTTGTATCCCTTCAAACTATTTTGTAATCATCAAAATCAATCTAGGAGCAACAATCTTCCCCTTTTTGATGATGGCAAAACATTTGAACAAAAGCATTTATATGAATCATGAATTTCAAAAGATTGCATTTTAGGTGCATATGCTTGAAAAGAGTATGATTCTTTTGGCATGTGATACAAATGGTTATATGCATAAATAGTTTGTCCATTTGCTTAAAGATTGGAAGATATGCTCATTGGATAATTGTTTTGGTGTTAGAGCAGAAAATTTGATTTTATTATCAGAGCAAACTGTATTTTGAAAAATTTTCTCAATTCTCAAAACTAGTCATGTGTGCCAAAGCATATTGAATAGTTGATTTGGAAAGAGTATTAGAGCATTTAAGTTTAAGATGTATCAGAGCAAGAGAGATGAAAATCTTGCAATGTATCAGTGTAGGGAAGATAATTTTACAATGTATCAGAGAAAAATTTAGCAATGTATCAGAGTAGTAAAAACAGTTTTTCAATGTATCAGAGCAATGTATTCAATATATCAGAGTAGGTTGGAGCCTATCAGAGCATATCCAAATGTTTACAGCAAATCAGAGTATAAGTAATTTTAAAAGGTACTTATTTGCAGTAAACTTGGCATTTGTACTTAAAATTTTTAATTTGTTAATTTCTCATAATTTGTAGTTTTTTGCTTTTGATGGATTTCGTTTTGTTTAATTTCTCTCCCTTTTTGACATCATCACACAAGGTTAACTCCTCCTTTTTGTGAAGCATTCTTTAATTTCTTCTTCTGTAGAGTTTACTCCCCCTTAATGTAGCAACTATTAACAGCAATCATAAGATGATAATACCACAAAGAGAAGACAATATTCCACAAAGGAGAAATATATAACCAAAGTATGATAAACATCATTACAAAGGAAAAAAAAAGATGATATCATAAAACTATAATTGTTTCAGTACATAGATCATAACATACAAAGCCAACTAGCACATGTCGATACATGGCCCCAAAATACAGATCCTAGAAAGGACAAAACACTAACACCTAGGATCTAGAAATGATCAAGATAAGTCAATGATCAGAATCATCAGAAATGTGATAAGGAGCAGATGGATCTGAATCAGAAGTGCGTCCTCTACCCCGTCTGCCTCTGGCACGAGTGGAAGTACTGGTACGAGCAGGCGAGCGGGAGGAACTGGGTGGCTGAGAACGCTGAGAAGCTAGGGACTGAACAGAAAGGGTAAGTCTGATGGAATCAAGTACAGTCAGTGCCCTGGAAACAGCCTGAAGAAGAGCAGTGAACTGGGTAGTCGCATAGTCACTCGATCCTCTGATCTCCTTCCTTAGTAACTCATAACCGCCCTCAAGAGCTCCTCTAAGTCTGCCAGCCTCTGCAGTGAGATCAGTGACCTCAATCGAAGACTCCTGTGGCTGAGGATGGGCCAAGTCAAGGACTTGCCCCTGCAAGTCAAGGACTCTGCCAGTCAATCTCAAAATAGTGCCCTCAAGCTGCTGAATCCGGATGGACTGGTCTGTCATCATCTGATACACTGTGGAGATGTGGGGAGTCAAAGTCTGATCAGAAGAAGTAGCCCCTGGTGCAAATGTAGTACTGCTCCACTGACTAGTCAATAATGAAGCCACACGCTGTGAAATCCGCTCAATCTGATCATCAGACAGTGTGAACTCTGACGGAGGTGCTCTGCTCTCTGGCTGATGCACTGGTGTGGGCATCCTGGTAAACTCCGAAGGGCCAGCCTCTGGATCCGGAAAGAACTGTATATCTGGTGAAGCTGCCCTGAAGTCATGAATAGGAGATGATGGACCTTCTTCTTCTTCAGCTCTGACTTCAGTTCTGTCTCCAGCTGTCTCCTCAGCTCTCTCCTCAGCTCCCCTGATCCAACCACCACCAGTCTTTGTGAAACCCATTCGGTGCAAGGTGTGTAGGTTGAAAGTGTCAACATGAGATAGCTTGGTAGGAGCCTCCCCCTCACAGCTAACACCAAACCTCCTAAATACTCTAGTCAGGGCCATACCAAAAGGCAAATGTGCCTTAGATCTGTTCAGAGTTTCTCTCATGGCCTCAATCATAAGTGCCGGGAGGTTTAGGGGGGTCTGTGTGATAATGTGAAACATAATACATATATCCCTGCCAGACAGTAGATCGTGCCTACCACTCCTAGGGAAGAAGAGTTTGGTAACCATTTGATGTAAAATCCTCATCTCAATAGGTAATATCTTTGCTTCCAGTTTATTCAGATTCCCTTGGTAGGCACCCCCAAGAATAACACTAACACCTTCTTCTTTCACAGGGAGTTCCATATATGCATAACCTTCACTAGGCAAATGTAAAATCTCCCCCAAGATAACAGGATTCAGACAAATATCAATCCCTTTTACAGTTGAAGTTACTGACCCATTTTCATAAATTAGATTCTGATAAAACTCCCTAACTAGGTCAACATAGGTGACTTCTTTGAGGGTACAGTAAAAACTTCATCCTTGATTTTTGATCTTGGTTGCAAAAGAAAATCCCTCATTTTCAAAGAACCGGAAGTCTATATTTTTCCCGGTTTCTACTTTTCTATCTGAAAGAGGGTTCTTACTGGGGCTTTGAGAGGAATGTGAAGGACCTTGAACTGAAGTTGGAGTGGGAGCAGTGGAGGACTGTGCCGCTTGCCTTTTCTTTCTGACATTTTCTTCAAGTTCTCGGACAGACTTTCTCCTTTGGGAAAGCTTCATCTTTGGAGCCATAATCTCTTCAATAGCAGGCGAGGAGACTTGAGGAGCAAGTGAAAGAGTGGAGGAAGGATCACAAGAGAGTGAAATGGAATTATGGTGGAGAAAACGGGTGGATTTGAGAGGGACGGTGGAGTGCTAGGGCACGCTCCAACCGTGATGAACAAGGGAAGAAGTCACAAAAAGACCTTTCCCCAAGAGGCGATTTGCAGTGGAGAGAAGGCGGGAGAAGTTCCACAAGCTTGGGTCTTGGAATGGGAGCTAATGGAAGTGGGGAGGATGGGTTTTGGAAGGAAGAAGACGACCGTGTGGGTCGGCTCACGAACAGCAATCTTTATATAAAAACCTTAAGCCCGTTTGGAAGTTGGTGGGATTTACAAGTTTGCCATTGAGTCGACTCATGGGGGTCGACTCATGAAGTTCAGAAAATCAGAAAAAATATGGATAAATTCCAGAAAAATTTGAAATTTGGGAAGAAGGAGTTTAGCTCTAAGATAAGTTTTTAGAATGAAAAACTTAAGCTTTTGGGACCAAAAAAGGTATTGAAAATTAAGCTCTAAGAAATTTTGACAATAAATCATTGAAAATTGAAAAATTAATTCAGGCAAATGGATCAAGAATTCCTAGATTTCTCCTAATTTCACAGAATCTATCCTCACTAAGGGCCTTTGTAAAGATATCAGCTAATTGATTTTCGGTGCAAACATATTCAAGAATTATATTTTTGTTTTGAACATGTTCTCTTATGAAGTGATGTCTTATTTCAATATGTTTGGATCTTGAGTGTTGAATAGGATTTTTAGATAGATTTATGGCACTTGTGTTGTCACATCTTATTGGTGTTTCATTAAGTTTAATTCCAAAGTCTTCGAGTTGTTGCTTAATCCACAAGATTTGAGCACAACAACTTCCGGCTGCAATGTATTCGGCCTCAGCCGTAGACAGTGCTACCGAATTTTGTTTCTTGCTAAACCATGAGATTAGGTTAACTCCAAGAAATTGACAAGTTCCACTTGTGCTTTTTCTATCTAATTTACATCCAGCAAAGTCAGCATCAGAATATCCTAATAGATCAATTTGTGAGTCCTTAGAGTACCATAACCCTAAAATTTGAGTACCATTTAAGTATCTAAGGATTCTTTTAACAGCATTCAGATGAGATTCTTTAGGATTAGATTGATATCTAGCACATAAACAAACATTAAACATGATATCAGGCCTACTTGCAGTTAGATACAATAATGATCCAATCATGCCTCTATAGTATTTTAAGTCTACACATTTACCTTCATCATCCTTGTCAAGCTTACATGAGGGACTCATTGGTGCGCCAATGGGTTTGGAGTTCTCCATTCCAAATCTTTTGAGTAGTTCCTTGGTGTACTTGCTTTGGGCGATGGAGATTCCCTCTTTTGATTGTTTGATTTGAAGTCCGAGGAAGAAGGTGAGTTCTCCCATCATGCTCATCTCGAACTCCCCCTGCATAAGCTTAGCAAAGTCTTGACAAAGAGATTCATTAGTAGACCCAAAAATTATGTCATCAACATAAATTTGTATAACTAACATATCATTTTGATTTCTTTTGATAAAGAGGGTTGTATCTACATTACCTCTTGAAAAACCATTATTTAGTAAAAATTTGCTTAGTCTATCATACCATGCTCTAGGTGCTTGTTTTAATCCATATAAAGCTTTATTTAATTTAAAAACATGATTAGGAAAAGCATGATTTTCAAATCCAGGGGGTTGTTCTACATAAACTTCTTCAGCAATAAATCCATTTAAAAATGCACTTTTAACATCCATTTGAAATAATTTGAATTTCATAAAGCAAGCATATGCAAGTAGAAGTCTAATAGCTTCTAATCTAGCAACAGGTGCAAAGGTTTCATCAAAATCAATTCCTTCTTCTTGATTATATCCTTTAGCAACCAATCTTGCTTTATTTCTAATTACATTACCATGCTCATCTAATTTGTTTCTAAAGACCCATTTTGTGCCAATTATTGAACAGTTTTTAGGTCTTGAAACCAAAGTCCAAACATTATTTCTTTCAAATTGATTAAGTTCCTCTTGCATTGCGTTAATCCAATTATGATCTTTTTCAGCTTCTTCAATGGTTTTTGGTTCAAGATGAGATACAAAAGCACAATGATTAAACACTTCTCTTAGTGAAGAACGAGTTTTTACCCCATGCATAGGATCACCAATAATTAACTCCTTAGGGTGGTTGTGAACATACCTCCATTCCTTGGGTAGGTCATCTGTACCTTGAGGTTGTTCTTGAATTTCTTCACCTCTCTCATCTTGTTTGTCTTCTTGTCCCTTGTCCTCTGGAGTAGCTGAATCTTTCAGAGTGATCTCCTTCATACCTTCTATTAATGGATCTGCATCATCAACACCCTCATTCTTCCTCGAAGGAAGATCGTTAGATTCATCAAAGACAACATGAATGGACTCCTCAACTATTAGGGTTCTTTTATTAAAAACTCTAAAAGCTTTACTAGTGGAGGAGTAACCCAGAAAGATTGCTTCATCTGATTTTGCATCAAATTTACCAAGTCTTTCCTTACCATTATTTAATACAAAACATCGGCAACCAAAAACATGAAAATATGCAATATTTGGTTTTCTTCCTTTCCAAAGTTCATAGGGGGTTTTCTTAAAAAATTGTCTAATCAAAGCACGATTTAGAATGTAACATGCTGTGTTAATAGCTTCCGCCCAAAAATATCTTGGAAGGTTGCTTTCACAAAGCATGGTACGGGCCATTTCTTCTAAGGTTTTATTTTTCTTTTCAACTACCCCATTTTGTTGGGGTGTTCTAGGAGCAGAGAAGTTATGGCCAATTCCATTTTCATCACAAAATTTTTTAAAGTCTTGATTTTCAAATTCAGTTCCATGATCACTTCTAATATTTTGAATTGAAAATCCTTTTTCATTAGTGACTTTTCAATGAAATTTAGTGAAAATATGAAAAATTTCATCTTTGTGTGCCAAAAAGAAAACCCAAGTAAAACGAGAGTAATCATCTATAATTACAAAACCATATCGTTTTCCTCCTAGACTAGTGGTTCTAGTTGGTCCAAATAAGTCCATATGCAAAAGCTCTAAAGGTCTAAAAGTTGAAATAATATTTTTGGATTTAAATGAAACTCTAGTTTGCTTACCTAGTTGACATGCATCACAAATTCTATCTTTTTCAAAATTCAGTTTAGGCAAGCCATGAACTAATTCTTTCTTAATTAATTTTGACAGAGAATGCATGCTAATGTGAGCAAGTCTACGATGCCAAAGCCAACTAGTCTCATTAATTTTAGCATTTAAGGATACTAGGCATTGCATGTCTAATTTGGCTAAATCATTTAGATCTACCATATAAACATTGCCATGTCTATGATCTATAAATTTGATGCCATCATTAATAGGACTAGTCACAATACAAACAGATGATTCAAAAACAACTTTATACCCTTTATCACAAAATTGACTAATGCTAAGTAAGTTATGCTTTAAACCTTTAACTAACAAAATATTTTTAATATATTTGGAGGGAGTGATACCAATGTTACCTATCCCGATGATCTTTCCTTTGCCATTATCTCCAAAGGTGACCATCCCTCCATCCTTAGCATCAAGCGTGATGAATTGTGATTCATCACCAGTCATGTGTCTCGAGCATCCACTGTCCAGATACCATTTCCTATTTTCTCCATGGGATGCTAGACACACCTGCAAACAAATGTCAAGTTTTTGTTTTAGGTACCCAAGCTTTCTTGGGTCCTTTTTGGTTAGTCAAAATGGTTCCTTTTGGAACCCATATTTTCTTTATAGTTGTGTTTGCACAAGTGTAAGATTTATGTCCTGTTCTACCACATTTAAAACAAGTAATATTGGTAGACTTGTTACTTGAATAGTTTACATAAATATTTTTCAGAAATTTTTGTTTCTTTAAGGGGTTATAACCAAGTCCAGCCTTATCATATACGGTCTTTTGATTTTCAAGAATCATATTTAGTTTGTTTGAACTTAAGGTGAACTTATCTACTATAGGTTTCAGCTTGTTAATATCATTCTTTAGGCTTTGGTTCTCTTGAAGCAAAGTGGATTTTTCAATTGAAAGGTTTTCATCTTGTTTTACTAAGGATTGATTTTTCAATTTCAGTTCTTTATTTTTCATTCTTAGTTTTTTCAATTCATCAATTAAATCATTGAAGGCTTCATGCAATTCTTCAAAAGTGAATTCACTAGGGATTTCAGAAATTACCTCATTTTCATGTGCCATAAGGCACAGGTTGGCTTGTTCTGTTGAAGTCTCCTCATCGGAGCTTGAGTCATCGCTCGCACTCCATGTGGCCATCATTGCCTTCTTCTTAAACTTTTTGGGACCTTTCTTCAGTTGTGGACATTCGGATTTGAAATGCCCCGGCTTTTTGCACTCATAGCATATAAGGGGTTGATCTTTCTCTTTCTCTTTGCTTTGTTCCCCTTTTGTGAAAGGTCTCTTTCTCATCCCCTGTTTCCTTTTTCTTAGGAACTTCTTGAATCTCTGGGTGATGAGTGCCATCTCTTCATCCTGTTCTTCATCTTCTGTGTCGTCAGTTTCTTCATCAGGAGAAGCTGTGGATTTGAGGGCAATGGTTCTTTTCTTTTTGACTTCATCCTCTTGATGTTGCTTCATGCTAAGCTCATGAGTCATCAAGGATCCAAGAAGCTCTTCTAGAGGTAGAGTGTTCAAGTCCTTTGCTTCTTGGATGGCAGTCACCTTGGCTTCCCAAGTTCTTGACAATGACCTGAGAATTTTTCTTACAAGCTCACTGTTAGTATAAGATTTGCCAAGACTCTTCAAACCATTAATTATATCAGTAAAACGAGTAAACATAGCAGTTATGGACTCATCATGCTCCATTTTAAATAACTCATATTTATGTACAAGTATGTTTATTTTAGACTCTTTTACTTGATTTGTTCCCTCATGGGTTACTTCTAACCTATCCCATATTTCTTTAGCAGATGCACAGGTAGAAATGCGATTAAATTCATTTGCATCAAGTGCACAATAAAGAACATTCATAGCTTTAGCATTTAATTGTGCCAATTTCTTATCAACCTCATCCCATTCTCTTTCGGGTTTGGTTGACTCCTCACCATCTATAATCTTGGTGGGTGTGTGAGGACCGTTCACTATGATACTCCACATATCATAGTCTAGTGCTTGTATGAATATCTCCATCCGAGCTTTCCAATAGGTGTAATTAGACCCATTGAAAAGTGAAGGTCGGTTGGTGGATTGCCCCTCGGCTAGAGAAGTACCGACGTGGGTTGCCATAGATCTTTGGCTCTTTGATTGTTAGATCAAAGAAGGGCTAGAGCACCGGGCTCTGATACCACTTGTTGCCCAGCTATGCAACCCAAGAAGGGGGGTGAATTGGGTTTTAAAGAATTTAAGCTTAACTAATTACTTATGAAAAATATATATCAAAAGCTTGATGAATGAGGAGAGAGACTTTAGTTTGAGATTAATTGCTTAAAGCAAGAATGCAAGGATATAATGGAGAATTAAAGAGAAACAATAAAGCATGCCACAAACACAAGGATTTATAGTGGTTTGGTGCCAACCTTGCACCTACATCCACTCCCCAAGCTCCTACTTGGGAATTCCAATCCACTATACTTTGTATTCAACCCGAATACAAACGTCGGAACCTCCGACACTAGCTATCCCAAGCTAGTCCACTTGTTTTCCGGGTACAAGCCGACCCAATACACTCCGATTTCAGGTTCGGATCAACCTTCCCTTGTTTTGGAAACCCTCCAAAACAAAACAATTACTCACAAGATAAAATCAGTTTAGAGCACAAATAAGTACAAGAATAGCTCCTTAAATGAGCGAGAATAACAATAAATACGCTTTACTCAAAAGAAGAAGCCCTTCTTTGATTTCCTCAAAATGGATGAGAAAAGGAATAAAAGCTTGAGGAGTTGGTGAGCTTTGATTGAAGGCTTCTTGAAGGCTTTAAATGAGCTCTTGAATGAGGTTGAGAAGTTGGCTTGAGAAACCCTCTCTTGAATGCACTTGAATGCCCTCTTGAATGCTCTTTCTTTTCTCTTTTCAAATCTCTTGAATGCCTCTTGGATATTTGATGTCTCTCTTTATTGTTTTCCACCTTTTGAAACCTTTTATAGCCTTAAGAAATAAAGGAAAACAAACTAGGCAGAAAAAGAGCCGTTAGAGCACAAAAGGTGAGCATTAAAAGCAACTAAATCTGGCCAAAAACTAGCCGTTACAGGCAAATCCTGTCGCAGGGGTCGACTCATAAGTCGACCCCTGAAGCATGAGTCGACCCATGCTTCAGGGGTCGACTCATGAGTCGACCTCTGATGCAACATCCAGAAAATCAAGTTTCTGAAAATTTTGGCCTACACTAACAGAGGTCGACTCATGAGTCGACTCATGCCTTGTGGGTCGACTCATGAGTCGACTCACAAGCCGTGCCAAGCCAAAAAAGGTCGCATGCCAACAGGATTTTTGCGTGCCAATCAGCTCATTGTGCCATGAGTCGACTCATGAGTCGACTCATGCACTTCAAACCTTCATAACTTCAAAAATATAAGTCCAAAAATAATGAAATCTTCACCAATAGATCACAAATCATTTGTTCTACAAGATGATACTATCAAATCAGAGTTTTGATGAAATTACGATTTTGCCCCTGTAGAGCATAAGGACTTTTTCAAAATAAAAAATATTTGTATCCCTTCAAACTGTTTTGTAATCATCAAAGTCAATCTAGGAGCAACACCAGCCAGAGATGATAAGGGTGGACAAGTATCTCCGAATGGCTATCCCTAAGCATCCCTCATAGAAATGGTCGCTTGAACTGATCTGACAGTCTCCTCTCTGAGTAATGACATAGCCTCTGAGGTACATCTCTGAATCTCCACACAGACTGTATCCATGATCTGGATAGAAACCCTCTCTACTAGTGCATTTTCATCCAATCTAATAGATGGTCTATTTGAGCTCTCTGGACGATCAGTAACTAACTCTGCCTGTGTTTTGATGGCTCCTCAGATTTGATATCAACAATAGGAATCATGGCTGGAGCCTCATCATCATAATCCTCACTCTGTGCTTCTCCTTTGTGGATCCAGTGATCGTTAACCTTCTGAAAATTCATCCATTATAGTGATTGGTCATTGTATATGTTAGTATGCATGAAAGCTCTAGTAGTTTCCCCCTCAATATCTATACCATACTCTTGAAAGATAAGAATCAGAACCATACCATAAGGTAGAGAGGCCCTCATCCTACCTGTAGCATCCTCCCTATATCTGATGATCAGGGCTAGCAAACACATAGGTATTTCTCTAATTACATGATATATGAAGGCAGTATCTCTTCCCGACACAAAATCAAATATTTCCATCTTGGGGAAGAACTGATTTGCCATATGACACAGGAGATGCACCTTAGTACTAAGTTTGTTTGCTCTCACCTCCTCTAATTCATTAACAACCTCTTTGCCCAAACTCCTCTAATTCATTTGCAACCTCTTTGCCCAAAATATATTTCAGTCCAATTGATTTCTTTTCTAATTTATCTAATGAGCTCCCTTCAATAGCCATTCTTAGGGTCCTCGCCAACCATTCTACATCTAACTCAATTTGGACATCTCTAACCTTGGTGTCAATGACTTGATGTCCAGATTTTAAGTTAGAATAAAATTTTTTTACAAGGTTGGGGTAGGTCAAACTATTAAGAGAGCACAAATGCTCCCAACCTAACCTTTTGATTTTTTGCCCAAATAAGAAACACTGCTTCTAAAAAATCAAAATCCACTTTTCTACCCATACATACAACCCTAGACATGAAAGACAATTTGGATGGAGTTGCCCGAGTAGGTGGAGGAGAGGGAGGAACTTGAGATGGAGTGGAACATCTCTGAGATAAGGGCACAAGGACATTCTTGTTGGAAAATGTAAGCGATTTTATGCATGTATTTCAAAATATTTTTAAATAAATTACTGTAAAAAATAAATAAATTAATCATATTAATCTAATATATATATGATCTAATCATCAAGTCAATCTACTCTAGGATTTATGATATGATATGTTGCATATAAAATCTAAAAAAATCCAAACGATAAAATCTGCATGCTTGGATGTAAGCTGTAGATCAAATCTATACCTACTTGAGTTCAAAACTTGATATCTGAATGCGGGTCGGTGATCGCCGCTGCTGAAAAATATAGTGAAGATGATCCTTACTGGTTGCTCGCAGCCGCACACATGTCCGACTTTTATAGGAGATCCACTCGAAGTCCCGATCTAATCGGTCTTCTCGGAAGTGCTAGCTCGCGTGAAGACCTTCTTCTTGGCTGATCTAGATCCTTTCTTCAAATTTTTGAAATCTTTTTAGAAGTTGAAGATGGACTTCTAGAGGAGATGAAGAGGTAGAAGAAAGGTGGAGAAGAAATAATTTCTCTCTTATTTTTTCTCTCTTTCCAAACCCTTAGGAACAAAAACTTAGAATTCAGGTTTTTGCGTACACCCAAAAAGAAAGAACTCTCCTTCTCTTTTCACACCATGAACTCATGCCCAAAGACTTCTCACTATGAAAGCCCTTTTCTTTAGCCTCTAATACACATAAAAAAGAAGAACAAACCCCTTTTTATTGGCATGTAATAAGTTGGGTGAAGAGTCCAAGAGATCTTGGACTCTTCCAAGAGATATTGCGCCCTCTCCTAATTCTATGCCAAAACATGCCCAAAAAAATATGGGACATCCCTTCCCATAATTTTTCATGGTAAATCAGTTCTCAAACTAATTTTTCACAAAAAATCTCCTCAAAATATTAACACACATAAAGAAAAAAAATAAGTTGGCGGCAAGATTTTATAGATAATGTCAAATATTATCTATATGGTATCCAATTCAAATCAGATTTGAACATACCAAATAAAATCATATTTTAACCAAATTTGGATATAAGATAGTGAAAGGAAAGGACTCTTTGGCATAAAAAAATCTCATGCAAAAAGCATCTTTGTATAAGGAAACATGGCATGCAAAGTGTGGTGCATGGGAGAAAGAGAGTCCAATCCTATATGGATTCTAGGTTTTCGTATTTGAATTCAAACCAAATGACATCTGGTTTAATCCAAATAAAATAAATAAAACTTAATCTAATTAGGTTCATAAATTTGTAATCAAATTTTAATCAAATTAAGAATTGATTGAATCAAAATTCTGATCAAATTAGGAATAATTCTTCTTTAGCGATTAGGTCATCTCATAACCTAATCGGGTTAAACCTAATTGAATCTAATTCAATTAAATTTTATTTAATCTTCTTTGCTCAATCAAATTGAGCTAATCGATAATCTAATTACTAATTAATTTTTTATTAATTCACTAATACTTGGTGAATAAATTTATTATAACTTTTGCATAAGGTTAATCATCAATTAAATTGATTAAGCCCTTGAACGATTTTCAATCGTTGATCAGCCACATGATCAGTCAGAAACTTCTTTTGAGTGTGACCCCATAGGTTCGAATCTAAGCTGATAGCATAAAAATAAAATTTTGAATTAATTAATGAAATCATTTAGCAATGGTGACCCGATGTTCGGATAGGTCGAATGATGACGAAGCAGTATTCAAGAACCTATTGACGTATGGTTACCATATAATTCATTTCTTTGACCCTAATGCTTGAAAATGACTGAGGATTTAACTGTCAAATCTAGATAAGTCATCCACATTATATTTCAGTCTTTCAAATCTATCACATGGATTATCTGGACCTAGATTTTGTTAAATTAAAATACATTGATACATTAACTCCTACTAATTTAGAGTGATCAATCTCATCTTGACTCATGTACCGACTTGATAAGTACTTGACTGCACCCAGAAATCTTCTATCATTGAATTAGAAACTCAGTTAGTCTGACACTAAAGTACAGTGAGTTGCTTGTAAGTCACCGTAGTGATCTCAAATCGGAGGGACACTTATATCCATATCCTTCGCGAGCTACTCTTGACAGCAAAGTGCTCTGCAGTTGGTCATATTTAGTAACGATGTAGTTCTATATCTCACTTGCATGCCATACCAGTGTCTTCACACCATTTGATTTAAGGACAACCAATGCATATGGCATACAATGACCTACACTTAATATCACTATCATCCTTATAATAGCATATCGTTTGATCGCGAACCACTTTAAGGATTACATGATAAATCTTCCTTTATCGATCAAAGTAATTCTAAAGACTTCATCATAATATAAGAGTTCGTTAGAGGATGTAACCTTATGATGAAAAAGGCTAAATAACTTTTTATTATTGATCAATTCATATATATTTATAATTAGTACAATCATCAAACGATTAGGATACAATTCCAAACAACTTTCACTTAGACTAAAGCCAATCAGTATAGTATCATATATCCATCTTCAATTTATCATCTCAAAACTCCTAGATACTAAGACTTTAGTAAATGGGTTGGTCAGATTCTCCTTTCCATCGATCTTCTAAAATTTAACGTCATCTTAATAGATTTTTCGAATAAGATGGTAGCGATGTAAAATACTTGGTAAGCTAATGGGACTTCAGCTCCTTGGCATGAGCTATGGCTCCGGTGCTATACAATACAGTAAGACCATCATCGAAGGATGCCACTCTTAGCTTGCCAATAAATCTGTACAATCACATAGCTTCTTTGCATGCATCGAATACTATAATGCATTCTACCTCACAAATTGAATTGGCTATATTATTCTGCTTGAAATTTTTCTAATAGATTGCTCCATTATTTAAGGTAAAGATGTATTCTGACACGTTCTTACTATTATTATGTCTAACTAAAAATTAGAGTTATACTCTACAAGTTTTAAGTCAGATTCTCCATAACCAAATTGTCAGTCCTTAGTATTTCTCAAATACTTAAGGATAATCTTCCAATGATTCTCATCCAGATCTTACAGATATCCATTCACTACCTTAGTGAGTATACCATATCCAATCTCATATATGGTGTTCAAATAAAATAAATTCTACTGATAAATACTTTATGTATGTTGGATTGTGATAACCCAAGCACCCTCTTAGATCTATCTCTATAGATCCTCATCCCTAGGATGATGAATACTTTTTCCAAAGTCTTTTATGGAGAATCAATGATAACAGCAAAATCTTTATCTCTGTAATGTAAGGAATGTCATTTTCGATTAAGAAAATTTTATTCACATACAAATCAAGAAATATACTCACAAAACTATTAATCCATTTGTATTTATAGAGTTCTTCTTCATTCTCAATGAAGTCATGTATTTTGATCATTTATAAAATGTACGTTCCAACTCCAAATTATTTCAGCATTGCCATAGGAGAAATTATCTTGTTATGGTCGACTTCAAAATATTTCAGCATATTCAAACTAACCTAAAATTGTTGCAATAATTTGCATAAACTTTCGATATCCAATACCCAGATAGCAGTGTCACAGATAAAGAAATCATAAGGTATTATCGTATAAGTACCTTATCAGCAACTCTTTATTGATTTCTCTTCCTTAGCCTGTTCGGATTAAGGGACTCTGCCAGACTAGGTTAACTTTAGACTCTTTTGTCAGTTCAGGCTCTTTAGCCCAAGCACGACTCTCTTGCACCTTCTTTTCTTTTTCTTTCTCAAAAGATTGTTGCCCCTCTGAAGACACATCTTCAGAGGTACAAAAGAACTCCTTCAATATTTGAAAGATTTTCTCTTACTGAGCATCATCAAATTTACAACTAAATTTATATTTTTCATTGCTCTCAAAAAATACCACATGGTAATTTGATCATTTGGCCACTTTTGATAAGTGCCTTTGATTGCATCATGTGTGTTGGACATTAAAACTTCAAGTACTGGATCTATAATTATATATAGGATCCATTCGTGCTCTAAAACTATTTGCAACTTTCGATACCATCTATCGAAGTTGAATTCTATAAATCAGTCATTATCAAACAGTGAATGGAACAATAGATATCTATCCATAACTGAAAGGAAAACATAAGATCTCTATGTTTATGAATTAATTAAGCCTAAAAATTTAGACTTTAGTCTAAATATTCTTCTACTATTTTAGTCTAATTGATAGTTTCTACCTTCAATCTAAAGAATTATCCTAATTCTTTAGTGGGTACTAGATTCTACACAGACTGCATATGAGTCCAACTTTGGCCGGCTCACCCATGTACATCTATAGGTAGGTTTTTAATCAATTATTTCAGTAAACAATTTTTAGTAATCGATTCAGCGCGAGATAACTTTTCAGTTGACTTTGACCTTCTCTGTAAGCCCTGATTAGGTCCAACCATTAACATGATCATACTCAAAAAATCTAACTACCAAATGATTAGGCCCGACTTTGGCCGGCTAACTTGACTACTTGTTAGAAAAAAGACTTGACTAAGTCATCATATTACGAATGATAATTCCAATAGCAGATGAGCACCAGACCTTTGGGCCTCTAATGATCATCATACTAATGGATCCATTATCATCCAACTTAATGAAAGGCTATAATTTAGTTATCACCTTAACTATCTCATTTTAGAGACCTAATAATTTAAAAAATTTAATTTATGAATTAAAAAAAGAGAAGAGATCAATCAGTAAACCACAATCCTCCCACTAACTATTAAAATTTTTTATCAGGGCATGCATGTATGTTTAAAAATTTTTATTTTATAAACATCCTAGTGGAATAGAAGATTAAAATTTCTTTTAATTATATCATACATGCATAAAATATAAACCATAAAAATGTACTTCATATGCTGAAATTGAATATATGCTGAAATTTAAAATATGATTGAATCACATACTTGTTTCATAATTTTTTTTTTCAAATTTAGATCTGAAAGAGAAGAAGTTCTCTCTTAGCTGTACAAGTGTCCGGCCTCTATGGATATCTCAAGAGATTCCTTGAGTTTCGATGATGCAACATAATATAGATTTCAAAAATTTTTAATATGCATTCAATAAATGAAAACAAGGTTTAACAATTAAACTCAACCATCGAAACTCAAAAGTATCCACTTAGGATCAGTCTGGAATAATTCTCTTAAAATTGATTTTTCTTCTCAAAAAAAAATCAGCCTGCGAATCAAAATGAAGCCTAGATCGCGATCAACTTTCTGATCCTTTCCTTGATCTTCTTCTTCTCTTCTTCTCTTACTTTCTTTCCTTAATTATGCTATGATAAACACTTAATTTAAGTCATTTAAAGCAGAAAATTATATTTAATTTATTTTATTTATTAAGAATTTGATGCTTCTTTTTATATTTTACAGAAAGATGATCGCCGATACAAAGAGTCCGATTCATAGATCAAAAAGACTCAAGTTTGAAGAAATTTGGACTTAAAATAAAATTAAAATAAAAGAAGATGCATACGGTATTATAGAAAATGAAGATACTATGCAAGGAATCCAAAAGGATATAGACATCATTGTGAAGAAACAAAAGTTTCTTTTTGGAATATAAAAAAAATGTTTCACGTGGAATACAAAAAGAATGCTCCTGGCGCGCACGTGGATGCGGATGGATGCGGGACGGACGCGGGACGAGTGCGGGCACAGGCGCGGCATCGGCGGGTGTGGGCGTGCAGATGTGGGTGCGAGCGCGGCGAGCGGGCGCGCGGCAGGCAGGTTCGCAGGAAGTTTTTGATGGTGGACGAACAGATGTTTATTAAAGGAAAAAAAATTATATTTAGAAATATTTTGAGAGGAAAGATTTGTATTTTCTTGTGATCTTTCCATCTCATCCATCCATCTTTTAGTCTTTAGCATTTTTTAGTCCCACATCGAAAAATCATGTAAAACTCCTCCTTCCTAACACCTATAAAAAGACTTTTGTACTCCCATTGAAGGGGGAGCCCAAAATTCTTCTAGAGTCTTGCATAGAGGAATAGAAAGGGACTACTTCATGAGCAGCTAGGCTAGCAGTCTCGAGAGTGGAGAAGAAATTTTGTAACGACATAAAGTGGTTTATTGTTCTAAACTTTTCTGTATTTCTTTATATGCAATAAAGATTATGCTTTTTATTTAAATCGTCATGAGTTCTTTATTTGCTCCCTTTCATATGCTTTTATTTATGCTTTCTTGTTAGATTAATATTAGGAATAACTTTTACTTTTCGGAGACGCACCATGATCTATGGATACGGAGCGTGCCGAGGAAAGAAGAGTTGTTTACCTAGTACTTTCCGGAGACGCACCGTGATCTACGGATACGGAGCGTGCCGAGGAAAGATAGATATTTTTTCTAAGATTAATCTATCTATTTAATTAAAAAAAGAGATACAACTCTGCTAGTGCAAAATTAATTCAAAACTCCTGAGCTCTTTATTTCTAATTACATCAATTTAAGATAATTTATTTTCTAAATCAAAAACAATGCTTCTTTCTTTTATTTTGCAATCTCAACTTAGCCCAAGGTCCCTGAGGATACGATCTCGACTCATCCTACCTACGTAGTGAGTAGAGTTATTTTTGATGCTATCAACGACTACGCATCAAATTTTGGCCCGTTGCAGGAACCTTGGTACGGTTGAATTAAAAAAAAAAAGCACTGACATTTCATAACACTTAACTAAAATAGCGTAACCCCAAATATAAAAATTTCTAACTTGATTGGACACTTTGTTTCTTTGCATCTCATCTTCATAATTAACTTTAAGGGCACAACCCATTAACTAAGATAAGGTGGGATTTGATCACCCTTCCTTGGCCCACAAATTACTCCCTTGTATTTTCATAACCTAGACCTTAATCTAAAATCAACTAGACGTCAGCCCTAAGAATTTCGAGCTCAATAGGATAAGAAAGCTCTAGAGTTGAACCGAGTGCGGATTGGTTAATTGCTCGATGTCTAAGGCAAGTGGTTAAAGAAAGTGGTTTTCAATTGGTTCTGTTGACTGACCTGGCCAACTCAGTTGGTGTCTAAGGAAAGCAACGAGCAGGGAACCTCCCACATCTTATGCTTACCTGGCCGAGTCAATTAGTCAGTCTTGAGCTTGGAGTGCTCAAAGGTGGTCGTGGAAGTTAGGAGCTGTCTAGATCTAAGTTAACCTTAGGATAGAGAGTCTATGCTTGTTTAAGTTGATTGCAATTAACATCTAAACATTAACTAATTTTTCCTTTTCATAGATTTAAGATTCTTAGATTTTCTCTTTAGATTTTCTTCATTCTTTTCTCACTTTATTATAAAAATATATATTATAAAAAAAAAAAATTTGTATTTGCTCTACAGTATAATTGTAAGGTGTATGCTTGGCCATAGATCGTTACGACAGAAATCCAACCTTTTGATCCAAAATAGAAAGAACCTTTAGAGCCAACAACGTAAAAATATGGACCGAAATCAGGAGAATGATCCACCCAAGCAACTGAAAGAGTACTTTACTCCTTCCACATATACCTACTCTCCTTGTATTCAAGTGCCCCCTGTGGAGGCCACTCAATATGAAATTAAATCCAGTATAATCCAAATGTTACCTTCATTTTATGGACTTAGTAATGAGGACCCTTATAAACATCTTGAAGAATTTCTTGAGATATGTTCAACTGTCAAAATTCACAACTTCTCCGATGATGCTCTTAGGTTAAAATTATTCCCTTTCTCACTTAAGGATAAAGCCAAATACTGGCTATATACTTTGGATTCCATGACTATATCAACCTGGGACCAGCTGCAAGGAGAGTTTCTCAAGAAATATTTTTCCATAGGAAAAACTAATCAAATAAGGAAAGCCATAACTAGTTTTTCCCAATTAGATGGAGAAATATTTCATGAAATATGGGAGAGATTAAAGGACTTATTAGAAAATATCCCCACCATGTGTACCCAAGTGGCAGTTAATCCAATATTTTTATGATGGGCTCTCTGAAAGACATCGACAAATGGTCGATGCATCATGCAGTGGGACATTCATGCTGAAAAGTGAGGATGAGGCATGGCAACTGTTTGAAATTTTAAGTGAAAATTCATTACATCATATGTCTGCCTCTATTAGAGATAAACCCATGTTAAACCCAAAGAGAGGTGGAATATATGAAGTAGAAATGCCATAGATATCCATCATAAGGTAGATGAACTATCCCAAAAATTAGATCGTCTTCTAAATACTAGACAATCCCGATTCCACCTAACCCAATCCAAGAATTTGTGCATTGTGTGCAAGTCCGAACCATTTTGTTAGTGAATACCCAGCGCACCTCAATTTTCTGAGTTTGTGCATGAGCAGGTTCAGCAAGCTCAAGTCCAACAAGCTCGCAGACCAGGAAACGATCCATATTCGAACACTTATAACCCCGACTGGAGAAACCATCCAAATTTTTTCTGGAGACCACAACCAGTGGTTGGTCCTGCCACACCTCGACCTCAATATCAGGACCCAACATATAGGCATGGACCATACCATCAATTTCAAAATGTTCCTCAACCGTCTACTACTGGTCACAGCTCAGCTTTTGAGGAAAAAGTTCTGAAAGCACTAGAATGATTAGAAGTCAACACTCAGACCCTTAACTCCCACACACAATCCATTGCTAAGCTAGAGACCCAAATAGGTCAACTAGCGACTGCATTCAGTAGGAGGGAAGGAGAAAAATTACCTAGCCAATCCGAGAGCAACCCAAGAGGGCAATTTATGATTGAGAGTTCTAATACCCCAGAAGCTTTTTCTGAACATGCCAAATCAATCATGACTCTGAGAAGTGGGAAGGTCATTGAACACACTAGTAAAACCAATGAGACCGACCCTAAATCTCTAACCGAATCCAAATCACCCAAGAACAAGGAGGACCTGAAAATAGAGAAGAACCAACTGCACCGGAATCATCTTACTTGCCTAAAGCCCCATTTTCGGATGCCCTGAAAGCCCCTATTCCTGCAGATAAGAAGGGAGAAAACTCGATGAGATGTTGGAATTGTTTAAGCAAGTCCAAATTAATCTTCCCTTCTAGACGCAATCAAACAGGTCCCTGCTTATGCCAAATTTTTGAAGGATTTGTGCACCCAAAAATATAAATCTAGATCACAAATCCAAAGAAAGTATCTCACTGAACAGGCTAGTTTGTCTTCCAGCATGCCACTCCTCCAAAGCTTAAGGACCCAGGAGCCCCATCATTTCTGTGTTATAGAGATTATCACATTGAAAAAGCTCTTCTGGATTTAGGGGCAAGTGTGAATCTTTTACCTAGTTCGGTGTATGAACTTTTTAGATTCGGAGAACTGAAACCCACATCAGTCACACTGCAATTAGCCGATAGATCAATTAAGGAACCACGTGGAATGCTTGAGGATGTCTTGGTCAAGGTAGATGAGTTTTACTTTCAGTTGATTTTCTGGTTCTCGATATGGAATAAGTGGCAACCCCAGAAAATTTCCATTATCTTAGGATGACCCTTCCTAGCTACGGCAAATGCATGCATTAATTGTAGGACAGGAGTCATGGACGTATCGTTTGGGAATAAGAAACTAAGACTGAATGTGTTTGGTGCTTCCCAAGGACCATCAATGGATAGTTGCTTCGAAGTAGATACACTAGAAGATATTATAGAAGATGCAACACCCATAATTCTAGCACCAGACCCCTTAGATACTTGCTTGGCTCACTTTGGAGTGTATGACTTTGAGAATATATGAAAGAAGTTAACATCTTGTTGGATACACCACACGATAAAACCACTCCTCCATGGACAATCAAGTATGAGCCATTGCCACATTAGCTAGTACACCAATAGTCCCATCTTTAGAATCACCACCTACGTTAGAATTGAAACCCCTTCCTGCTACGCTCAAGTATGTATTTCTAGGATCCATGACACCCTCCCGGCAATCATTGCATCAGACTTGACCCCTAATCAGGAAGCATAATTGGTTGGTATTCTGAAGGAACACAAAGAGGCTATCGGTTGGTCCATTGCCGATTTAAAAGAATTGACCCCTCATTTGCATGCACCATATTCATTTTGAGGAACATGCCAAACCCCATCGAGATATGCAGAGGAGATTGAACCCAAACATGCGTGAAGTAGTAAAGAAAGAGGTGGTAAAGTGGTTAGATGCTGGAATCATCTACCCATATCCGATAGTAAATGGGTCAGTCCACTCAAGTAGTACCTAAGAAATCTGGTATTACTGTGGTTGAGAAGAAGAAGGTGAACTGCTTCCCACTCGCATATCATCTGGATGGCGAGTATGCATAGATTATAGAAAACTGAATGCCGTTACTAGGAAGGACCATTTTCCATTGCCCTTCATCGACCAAATCTTAGAACGGTTAGCAGGATAAAGTTTTCTATTTTCTTGATGGTTATTCAGGGTACAATCAAGTACCTGTATTTTTGGATGACCAAGAAAAGACTACCTTCACCTGCCCCTATGGCACCTTCACTTTTCGGCGTATGCCATTCGGGCTCTGCAATGCACCCGCTACATTTCAACGGTGCATACTGGCCATTTTTTGGATATGGTGGACAAATTCTTGAAGTTTTTATGGATGATTTTTTGTGTTTGGAACCACCTTTGAGGATTGTCTCCATAATCTTTCCAAAGTTCTTAAATGGTGTATGGAGACAAATCTTGTCCTAAGTTGGGAAAAGAGCCATTTCATGGTGCGAAAAGGAATTATATTAGGACATATTATTTCTGAAAGAGGGATCGAGGTAGATAAAGCCAAAGTTGAGGTCATTTCAAACTACCATCCCCTACTTCGGTCCGACAAATACGATCCTTCTTAGGTCATGTCGGATTTTATAGACGCTTCATCAAAGACTTTAGCAAGATTTCAAGACCCTTGTGCAATCTATTGGCCAAGGATACACCATTTGTCTTTGAGAAGACTGTTTGAAAGCGTTCAACACATTACGAACAGCCCTGACAATAGCACCTATAATAAAACCCCCTGACTGGTCCATTCCATTTGAGATTATGTGTGATGCCTCTGACTTTACAATAGGTGCCATCTTAGGCCAAAAAATCAATAAGATCCACATGTGATCTATTATGCTAGCAAGACTCTTTCTGATGCCCAATTAAACTACACTACAACAGAAAAGAGCTACTAGTAGTAGTGTTTGCCCTTGAAAAATTTTGCTCATATCTATTAGGGTCTAAGGTTCTAGTTTACTCTAATCATGCGGCTCTAAAACATCTTCTCTCAAAGAAAGATACTAAACCACATTTGATCAGATGGATCCTTCTTTTACAAGAATTTGATCTGAAAATCCGAGATAAGAAGGGTTCTGAGAATGTGGTAGCTGATCACATCTCTAGAATCTTAGTTGAACACACGATAGGCATAGATGAGGTCAAAGAAAATTTTCTGACGAACAACTTTTCGCAATCTCCTCTAGCCGTCCTCCATGGTTTGCCCATATTGTCAATTACTTGTCAACAGGACAAGTACCTTCTCACTGGACAAAACAAGAAAAGGATGATTTTTCTTGCAAATTAAACATTATTTCTGGAAGAACCTGAACTATTCAAATACTGTCCTGACAAGTTATTCGTCGTTGTATCCCCGAGAGTGAATTCCAAAGCATTCTCACTTTTTGCCATTCTTCGCATGTGGGGACATTTTAGTGGAAGAAAAACTACAGCAAAAGTGCTGCAGAGTGGGTTTTATTGGCCAATGCTTTTCAAGGATGCACATGAATTTGTCGAAGTTGTCTGCGATGTCAGCAAACAAAAATTTATCCAAGAAGGATATGATGCCGCTGACCCCCATTTTAGTAGTAGAAATCTTAATGTTTGGGGGATTGATTTTATGGGACCTTTTCCAGCCTCATGAATATATTCTGATGGCAGTTGATTACGTATCAAAATGGGTGGAGGCAATAGCTACATGGACTAATATAATAAAATTGTAACTAGTTTTATCCAACGAAACATCATTAGTCGATTTGGCTTCCCAAGGGTGATCATTAGTGATGGGGGGACTCATTTTACGAATAAACATTTTGAAGCACTTATGAAAAAATATAATATTTCACACAAAGTGGCCATACCATATCACCCCCAAACTAATGGTCAGGTAGAGGTGTCAAATAGAGAGATTAAACATATCCTAGAAAAGATGGTTAGGCCCGATAGAAAGGATTGGTCTCTTCGCTTAGACGATGCATTATGGGCTTACCGTACTGGTTTTAAAACACCCATAGGAATGTCTTCTTATCGACTTGTATTCGGAAAAGCTTGTCATCTGTCGGTGGAATTGGAACATCGTGCATTTTGGGCCATAGGCAATTTAACTTTGATATGAAAAATGCAGGTTCCAATAGGAGATTTCAATTAAATGAACTTGAAGAGCTACGCAATGAAGCGTATGAGAGTGTCAGAATTTATAAGGCTCAAACTAAAGCATACCATGATAAATTCATTGCACGAAAAATGTTTGAGCCTAATCAAAAAGTTTGGCTCTTCAATTCTAGGTTGCGTCTGTTTCCTGAAAAACTTCGCTCATGTTGGGACGGACCTTTCATTGTAACTCAGGTATTTCTCATGGAGCTATAGAACTCAAAAATCCTAAACAGGAGAACACTTTTAAAGTGAACGATCAGCGATTGAAACCTTACATAGATGGAATTAGTGATAGAGAATTAATTGAATCTGTTGATTTAGTAGATCCAATACCACCATAATACTCAATTCAGTCTGGCTGAAGATGTAAAACTTAGCGCTTGTTGGGAGGCAACCCAACGATTTCATATTTTTTTACTTTACCGCAGCTGCAGAAATTTAGAACAAGAGCCTATTAATCAATGAAGCTATCTTCAACTTCCAAAGTAAAATTATCCCAGGTGCACTCTCTCCTTTTATTTTCTTTATTTTCCTACTCCATTGAGGACAATGTAGATTAAGTTGGGGGGGGGAGGAAATTAATCAAATCCTCGAGTATGGTCAGAAATAATTAGTTTTGTGTATCCAAATTTTATTTTGATTAAGAGTCAATTAGGCATCCTAAACAATAATGATTAATGGTCAAGATAATTTTAGAGATACTGAGGAATAAATTATTAAGAAAACCCAATGAATGGTAGGGTTTAGACTAGACCAAATTTTAGGAGTGATTCTACAACCCTCTTCTTACTGATCTCAATAAAGAATCTGCTTCATGAGAGATTGGGTGGAAAGGTCGAGGTATGCAAAAATTCTTCTTAAAATTTACTTAAAAAAAAAAAAAACAACATTGGTTTCCTACTGAGTAACCGGGCCCTTTCGCCTAAGTAAGCATTGTGGTTCACGTAAAAAGGTAGGCAATGTTAAAAAAAAAAAAATAGTGGATAATAAGGAGACTAAATTGCAAGAAGATAATAAATCTCTCTCCCATTAAGTTAGAGGATTTAAAGAGTAAAGTGGGGAGTTGGTGAAAGAAAAGCTCTTGAAATTTTTTAGTTAATACTCATCCACTAATTGGGTCAAATTGATAATCCAATGAAATATCTTTTAATGGTCTGACCAGGTATCATCTACCTTTTGAGATGCCTAACCTAATTTTTGATTCAAGACCGAGTCGGTACACAATGCTGATATATCTATTTTACTTGAGACAAGCAAAATTCAAATTGGAGGGTGTGATAAACACTTAATTTAAGTTATTTAAAGTAAAAAATTATATTTAATTTATTTTATTTATTAAGAATTTAATACTTCTTTTTATGTTTTACAGGAAAGATGATCGCCGATACAAAGAGTCCGATTCATAGATCAAAAAGACTCAAGTTTGAAGAAAATTGGACTTAAAATAAATTTAAAATAAAAGAAGGATGCATACAGTATTATAGAAAATGAAGATACTATGTAAGGAATCCAAAAGGATATAGACGTCATTGTGAAGAAATAAAAGTTTCTTTTTGGAATAAAAAAGCAATGTTCACGCGACAGTGTTCACACAGGCATGCATGAGTGCGTGCGTGGGCGTGCGTGGTGGAGCGCGGGGCGGATGTGGGGAGCATCGTGAGTGGGCGTGCGCAGACGTGCGGTGTGGGCGTGCAGGTGCGATCGCGCGGCGAGCGGTCACCCAGGCGGGTTCGCGGGGAGTTTTTGCTGGCGGACGAATAGATGCTTATTAAAGGAAAAAAATTAATATTTAAAATATTTTGAGAGAAATATTTGTATTTTTTATTTATTTATGATCTTTCCATCTCATCCATCTATCTTTTAGTCTTTAGCATTTTTTTTAGTCCCACATCAAAAATCATGTAAAACTCCTCTCTCCTAACACCTATAAAAAGACTTTTGTACTCCCATTGGAAGGGGAGCCCAGAAATTCTTCTAGAGCCTTGCATAGAGGAATAGAAATGGACTACTTCATGAGCAGCTAGGCTAGTAGTCTCGGGAGTGGAGAAGAAATTTTGTAACGACACAGAGATGGTTTATTGTTCTAAACTTTCTTGTATTTCTTTATATGCAATAAAGATTATGCTTTTTATTTAAATCGTCATGAGTTCTTTATTTGCTCTTCTTCATATGCTTTTATTTATACTTTCTTGTTAGATTAATATTAGGAACAACTTTTACTTTTCGGAGACCCGTCATGATCTACGGGTACGGGGCGTGCCGAGGAAAGACAGATATTTTTTCTAAGATTAATCACATCTATTTAATTAAAAAAAAGAGATACAACTCTACTAGTGCAAAATTAATTCAAAACTCCCGAGCTCTTTATTTTCTAATTATATCAATTTTAAGATAATTTATTTTCTAAATCAAAACAACACTTCTTTCTTTTATTTTGTAATCTCAACTTAGCCCAAGGTCCCTGAGGATACGATCTCGACTCATCCTACCTACGTAGTGAGTAGAGTTATTTTTGGTGCTATCAACGACTACGCATCAAACCATCTAATTGTTAGGTGGCTAATCTAATTTTTATGAAAAAATTTTATGTGGAATCAACCTCCTCCACACCAAAACCATGCACCAAATAAATGTGTTGCCCAATTTACTTTAGGCATTGAAGGAGAGGAGTCCTTTCATACTCCTCTTAAAATTCTTACATGTTCCACATGTTTTATTATTTTGTGCACCATCAGATGGCACCTTGGGATATATGGGCGTGGAAGAGGAGAAGGAGTCCTCAGAGAAGAAACTCCATGCCAAAATTAATTTAGACACCACATGTTTTTGGGCGATGAAATGAAAGAGTCCATTTCATGTTGGACTCTTAATTTATTCCTTTATTTCATGCGTTCCCTTTACTTCATGCATCATCTGATGGCATCTGGAGATTTGTTAATGCAGAAGTAGAGGAGTCCTTCTACTTGAAGGCTCTTCCACACTCATTACTTTCCATATAAAAGAATTTAATCTTTGTGGGAAACTATGGGACGCCGCATGTGATGTATTTGCGCCAAATGAATTTCTTCTCCTAAAACTCTTAATTCTTACATGCTATTATTTATGGAACCTAAGAAGGAAGAGTCCTTCTACTCCTAAACTTCCTCACATGCCATTTTATTATGGTGATTTATTTTCACCGCATGGAGAAGTTGGGATGCCAAAAGTTGGCGTCACTTGGAAGTTGGTAGCACCCCATTGTTTCCTATTTAAAGGGGGTGCTACACCTTGGTTCCACATCCCATATCTAGATGATTTTGGCATGAGAATGAGAGGATGAATATCAAAAAAAAGTTTGAAAAAATGCAAGAGAAAAGAAAAAGAAAAATAGAAAGGAAGGGAAGAGAAAATGGAAAGCATGTGATGCTTGTCCTAAAATTCAATTGTTCAAGTATTGAACATCTGATTTGATTTTTATGTGACGAGATCATTTGAGAAATAGTTTTTAGAGTGGTCCTAGTGGAGGTCATAAGGAATACAAGCTATGGTGCAATCGTTCTTGTGAAAAATGATCAACAACGAACTTGCGAAGAAGGCTGCAGCACTATGTCGAATTGGGAAGGGCCCTGATCAGTCCCGTGTGGATCACCATTGGAGGGCTTCTACTTTGAAATCTTGTGGAGATCTCGAGATTATCAATTTGTTATCTTCATGTTGGTATATGGCTTATGATCCCTTCTTGTTATACATGCTTATTGTATTTGATTGTAATCATCATGGGGTTCCTAGGATTTTGTGTTTCGGTAGTCTAGTTTAAATATTAAACTTTGTTTTCAATTGTTGAATGCTTGTAAAAAATTTGAAATTTATATTTCACTGCATCATTGAAACTCAACACATATTAAATCTAAATTTAATTTTATTTAGATCTGATATGTAATATTTTGATCTAAATTTAATTAATGGTTGATCGCACAAACTAACATAAGGTTATCCTACTATAGGATTTACTGCTTACAGTAAAAAGATTATCCTAGTTTATACTATCCTTGATAAAATTTAATTTTATGTTATGTATGTGATATTTATGATCTAATTTAGATGTAATCTAAAATTATAATCAGATCTGATGTAATTTAGAATAGATCTAAATTCATGCATATATGATATATGATTAGATTAGATAATCCGATTAGCAAGTACTTAGATTGGGTTGATCGTCAAGCCATCTGGTCATAGGAGCAAGAAGGGTTTAAAGGTCCTCTCTTTTCATTTGATGGGCTGTTCTTATGGCATGTAGGGGTACCATGTGATTAGATCCTATGAAGAAGAATGCGAAAGGAAGAACTTACTTTTCTATAAAATCCTAGATTGAAACCCTAGGTTTGTTGTATGTAATACAAAATTGTATGAAATATAAGACATCTAATCTATATGATTAAAATTATTTTAATCATGAAAAAATAAAATCTTGAATTATAACAAGTTTAGATATGATCTAAAAGATATTTATGATTGATTTTATTTTAGGATTATGTAAGATTTTTTAGATCTGAATCATGCTCGCATAAGTACTGAGCCAATTCAGTTTTGAACTGAGTTGATCCAGTCCCCTTATGTAGCCAGCTCAATGGTGATTGAGTCGATCCAGTTTCAAATAAAAAATCTTTACATAATATTTATTGTAAATTATTTCAAAATAAAAAAGTTGAAATTATTTAAACCTAAAATCTAAACCCATGTTAATGCTGAAACTTAATTGAGAATTAAGTGTAGAATCGATTAGATCTAGAATTATGATTTAAGATCTAATGACATTGCATAAAATATGAAGGCATGGGTTAGCTCAAATCAGATCCTTTTAATTGGGTTAGACATAAGGTTAGAATCAAAGAATTAATTGATCATGTAGAGAAATTGGTTAAGTCTAATCAAATATTGAATTAGATTAATCAAGATTTTTTAATACAATAGTTATAGATGGTCAAGTCCATATCTTTGATTAGACCAAATAGACCTTGATTGTGGCTTAGTGGTTGAACCCGAATCATTAGGTTGGTCAAATCAAAACTAATTAATCAATTAGTGTTTAAGATAAGTTAAGTATTTTGATCGATGATTTTTAATTGGGAGCGGCTTACCGACCATTTCGATAGTATCTAAAGTAAGCTTAGTAGACCCTCCTATCGATCTCACTTACCTGGTCAATTTGGTGAATTATGTCTTGATTAGATCGCTAAGTGATTCGAGTTAACCTATACATTAAGATTGATCAGTGTGACTGATCTAGGTGCAGTTCAACCAGCATGATCTTAATCCAATTCAATGACTTGGTGAAGTTAGTGGGAGGATTGTGGATTACTTGTTGATCTCTTCTTTTCTCTTGACTTATAAATTAAATCTTCTAAATTATTAAATCTCTAAAATGAGCTAGTTATGGAGATAACTAGATCATAGCCTCCCATTAAGTTGGATAATAATGGGTCCATTAGTATGATGATCATTGGAAGCCCAAAGGCCTGGTGCTCATCTGCTATTGGAATTATCATTCATAATATGATACTTAATTGAGTGTCTCTATCAAGTGGTTAGATTAGTCGCCAAAGTCAGGCCTGATTATTTGTAGTTAGATTCATAAGTATGATCATGTTAATAGTTGGACCTAATCAGAACTTGCAGAGAAGACAAAGTCAACTAAAAAGTTACCTAGGGCTAAATCAATTACTAAAAATTATTTGATAAAATAATTGGTTAAGAATCTACCCATAAATATATATGGATGAGCTGGCCAAAGTTAAGCTCATGTGCAATTTGTGTGAATTCTAGTACCCACTAAGAAATTAGAGTAATTCTTCAGATTGGAGGTAAAGGCTACCAATTTGATTAAAATAGTGAGAGAACTTTAGACTAAACTTCAAGTCTTTAGGCTTAATCAATTCATAAACATAGAGGTCTTGAATTTTTCTTTCCATTATGGCCTTCAGATTGGAGGTAAAAGCTATCAATTCGACTAAAATAGTGAGAGAATCTTTAGACTAAAGTCCAAGTCTTTAGGCTTAATCGATTCATAAACATAGAGGTCTTGAGTTTTTTCTTTCCATTATGGCTAGATGTCTGTTACTCCATTCACTGTTTGACAGTGACTTATTTATAGGACCTAACTTCGATAGATAGTATCAAAAGTTATAAATAATTTTAAAGCACGAATGGATCCTATATAAGATTACGGATCCAGCACCTGATGTTTCCACGTCCAACACACGTGATGCGATCAAAGGTACTTATCAAAAATGGCCAAATGATCAAATCACATGTGGTATTATTGAGAGCAATGAAGAACATGAATTTAGTTAAATTCGATGATACTCAGTGGGAGAAAATCTTTCAAATTTGAAGGAGTTTTTCTTGCACCTCTGAAGATGTATCTTCAATGGGGCAACAATTTTTAAGAAAAAAAAAGTACAAAAGAGTCGTGCTTGGGCTAATAAGTCTGAACTGATAAAAGAGTCTAAAGTTAACCTAGTTGGCAGAGTCCCTTGATTCGAATAGGTTAAAGAAGAGAAATTTGCAAAAGGTTACTGGACAAGGTACTTATATGATAACACCTTATGATTTTCCTTGATCCGAACAGGTTAAAAAAAAATCAGCAAAAGATTGCTGGATAAGTACTTATATGATAACAGATTAAAGAAGAGAAATCAAATGAGTCTGACAGAGTCCTTTGATCCGAACAGGTTAAAGAAGAAAATCAGCAAAAGGTTGCTGGATAAGATACTTATATGATAACATCTTATGATTTCTCTATCTATAACACTGCTGCCTCGGTATTGGATATTGAAAATCCATACAAATTATTGCAATGACTCAGTTAGTAGAAAGATTAGAAACAGCAAGAGGTTTTGAATGTTGGAGATGGAAGTCATATTCCAATCCTGATTTTAGAAATCATCGAGCTTATTTTTAATTCTACCAATATCGTTTTAGTGATTGTTACTATTGTCTAATGATTTTTATGATATCATTATGAATGATGTCAAAATCATTTGGACAACTGAGAAATAGCATTTACAAATAATCACAACCTGATAGTGTATGGTACACAACAATCAAACTCCTAAAGTAGATTATGTCCTAGAAGCATATCTTTGACAATTTAGGCTTGATCATTTAATAAGAATAGGATCAACATAAGATACTTCTCAAAGTCAATGCTTGTGAATCATTATCAACTTATCAATCCTATCTCTTTAGTAAGATAATCGAATTACCTTTTGCTAGAAAAGATAAATGAGCCAATGATATTCTGAATCTAATACATACTGATGTATTGAATCTACAAATATGTTTATCATAAACTTAGATTATTTGAAATATTCAAATGATTTCATAATAAGGTAGAGATATAAATTAAGAAGGGTATTGAAACTCTTTGGTCAGACCAAAGAGAGAATATTTTTTTGATGAATTTTTGATATATCTAAAAGATAATAGATTTCTCTCTTATTGGAATCGACTTTGTTAGACATAGTTCGATCCATGATGGGGCTTACAAGTCTGTCAGTCTCTTTTTAAGGTTATGCTCTTGAGACTACTTGTTATATTTTGAACTAGATTCCAAATTAATCAGTCATAATGACTCCATATGAGATATGAACTGGGCGTAAGCTGATATTCTCTTATCTTAGGGTTTGAGAGTATTTGGTTTATGTCAAGCAATTGGAGACCAATTAGCTTAGATCTCGGTACTATATGTATTTTCATAGGATAACCCTAAAGAATCTAAGGGATATAATTTTTATCTTACTAAAGAACAAGAATTGTTCGGTATTTCTTTCAGAAAAAGAGTACTTTGGTGAAAGTACTGATGTCTTTAATATTGAACTTATGAAGCTCGACAGGTAGAAGAACCAACACAATCTAGTGAACCCATAGAATCGGATTTGATTAGATCAAACTTGAAACCTATTGTAAAGGCACTATCAAGGAGATTCGGTAGAGTACCACATCCAACAAATAGATTCTTCAGCATCTAGGTTTGGGATGTGATTTGTTGAACTCGATGAGAACAACAAGGATATGACCGCCTACATGGATACCATGCAGAGGTCTAACTCCAATTAATGTCTTGGAGCCATAAAGTCCAAAATTGAGTCCATGAAGGTCAATGGTGTATGGACACTCGTTGATCCACTCGAAGGGATAAAACCCATAGGGTGTAAGTGAATCTTCAATAGGGTCAGAGAGTATAGACGAAAAGGTGAAGATCTACAAAGCTCATCTGGTTGCCTAAGGATATCATTGACATTATGGTATTAATCATAACGAGATATTTTCTCCTGTGGTAATACTAAATATTTCAGAGTTGGAACATGTATATTGATAAGTGATCAAAACACATGGCTTCATTGAGAATGAAGAAAAACCCTGCAAATACAAATGGATTAATAGTTCTGTGAGTATATTTCTTATTTTATATGTGAATGAAATTTTCTTAATCAAAAATGATATTCCTTACATTATAGAAAATAAAAGTTTTGCTATTATCATAATTGTTCTCCATAAAATATTTTAGAAAACCATCCCACATCCCAGAGATGAAGATCTATAGAGATAGATCTAAGAGGCTACTTGGATTTTTCCAATCCAACATACATAAAGTGTTTATGTATAGAATTTATTCTATTATGTACACCATGTATGAGACCGGATATGGTATACTCACTAGGTTAGTGAGTGGATATCTACAAGATCCTGGAGGAACCAGATCTAGGGTTTCAGGGTTAGATCTTGAAATTTTTTCAAGATCAGGCAGTGGAAGACTAAAATAAATTAAAATTTATTTTTTAAAATCAAAGAATCTCTAGATCTAATATTTATTACATGATTATTACATAGCATTAAATCAAAAATTAAAATATATAGAGCATGAACTACATGTTGATCATATCAACATGTTTCTATACTACATCTAATGTATGTATTAAACAATAGATCAGATCTATTACCTTACAAGTTAGACATTCTAACCTTACTGATCTGTGTTTGAGGATGATGTTGTGAGCCACACATATGTTCGGCCTCTAGGAGTCATCCACACGAGCCCACAAATCTCGATCAGAAGTCCTGCTCCAGGAAATCAGCACAGTATGCTAGTACTGCACTGATCCTTCTTCGATGGTTGATCAGATGCCTCCTTCTTTTTATTTGGACTCTTCCAAAGATGAGAATTAGGAGAAGAAGTTTCAAATCTGAGACACTCTCAAGAAACTCAAGATGGAGGAAGGAAAGAGATGAAACTAACAACCCTAGAAGAAGACCCTCTTCTTCTTCTCTTTTCTCTCTCCTAGACATCCTATCTTGTGTCTATTATATCTCCATGACCCAAAGGTTTTTCTCTCTAATTTTTTGATACCCCAAAGGTCTTTCAAATCTATATGTTCACCAAAAATTTCATGAAGAAACTCATTTTATAGAGAGAGATATGATAGAGTCCTTTTCTAGGTTAAATACCTAGTCAAGGCTTATCCAAACATGGCAAGATTAGGGGCGTCCAACTCTTGGACTCCTCCTTATTTTCATGCATGGACCATCAGAAAAGGATGCACAATATATACCCTAAAAGCCACAAAAATCTCAAAAAAAAATTGGGTAAATTTGGTGCAAAAGGGAAAAAATTTTGGATTTCTAAAACTCTATCTCATAGAATTTGAAATTCAAACTTATTCCTACTTTAATTTGATCCACAACCACTTTCCATGTATAAAAGAAGAGATGAGACCTTTTGAACATGGGAAAAACCTGGGAGAGGGCTTTTGTTGCACAAAATAAGAGGAGATTGACGTGGAATAAGAGAGAGGGCGAGGGGGGGCCTTATGTGGCGCAAGGTGGAATCCTAGTCTTACTAGGATTCTATCTTATGACTTGTTTTAATTTAGTTTTTCAAATCAAATCAAATCAAAATTAGATTAATCTAATTAAAATAGATCTTAACCTAATTAAAAATCTAATTTAATCAGATTAAATTAGATTTAAATCTGATTTAATTTTCTAATCAAATTAGAAATTAGGTTGACCCAAGTCCTAATTGAACTAGGACTAGTTTTTTCTTTGCACTTGGCTTATCCAATAAATCAATTGGACTTGATCCAATCAAGCCCAAACTAAATCTAATTAAATTATATTCAATTAGACTTAATCTCAGCCCATTGGCTTAATCAAATTAAGTCAATTAGCAATCGAATTGTCAATCGATCCTCTTGCAACACTTGCACTAGGTTAAATATCAATCGTATTGATCATTTAACCCTAGAATGATTCTTAATCATTGATCAACCATCCGATCGAATCATGAACTCTAATGTGTGTGGCCTCATAGGTCCAAATCTAAGCCGATAGTATAGGAATAAATTTTTGTACTAATCGAAGTGACCATCTAGCAATGGTACCCGACGATCGGATAGGTCGAATGTGTAGAACAACATTCTTAGAACCCATGTGGATATAGTGTCTATATAATTCATCCCCTTGACCAAAATGATCATAGGACACCTCAGACTTCAACTGTCAACTTTGATCAGGTTGTCCACATTGTATTTCAAAATATCAAATCCATCTGATGGATTACCCTGGCCAAGATTTTGCTAAATTGAAATACAATGACTCATTCTGCTCCAACTCTTGGAGTGGTCAATCCCATCTCGATCACACTCTGACTTCGTAAGTACTTGACTATGCCCAGAAGCCTTCCATCACTGAATTAAAAATTCAGTTAGTCCAGTACCAAAGCACAGTGAGTTGCTTGCAAGTCACTGAGGCGATCTCAGGTCTAAAGGACACTTATGCCTATATCCCATCAGAGACATTCTCGACAGTAGAATGCTCTGGAGTTGGTCATGTTCCATGATGATGTACCCTTACATCTCATCTGTATGCCATACCAGTGTCTCCACACTCCTTGGTTAAGAGGACAACTAACCCATATGGCCTACAGTGACCTATGCTCGATAGAAGCTGTCGTCCTTATTAACAGCCTATCATTTGGTCGTGAACAGTTTTAAGGACTAATCGATAAATTTTATCTTTATCGAACTTAAATAGTCCTAAGGACTTCATCATAACAATGAAGTTCATTAGAAGATGAAAGCTTATGATGAAAATGCCAAATATATTTTATTTATTAATAAATCAATTATAATACTTGGTTGCTCAACCGTCAACAGTTTGATGATTGACTTTTGGGACTTATTTTCCAACAACTCCCACTTGTCCTAAAGCCACTCGGCACAGTATCTAATGCCCATCTTCGACTTGTGGTTGTCAAACTCCTTTATTGTCAGGGCTTTAGTGAAGGGGTCAATCAGGTTCTCCTTTTCGTCGATCTTCTGAAGGTCGACGTCACCTTGATCCACGATCTCTCAGACCAGGTGAAAGAGGTATAAAATATACTTCATCCACTGGTGTGCTTTGGGTTCCTTCATCTGAGCTATGGCGCCAGTGCTGTTGCAGTAGGGCAGGATCGGACCATCGAGGGAGGGTGCTACTCCAAGCTCGGTGATGAATTTTTTCAGTCACACAGCTTCCTTCGCAGCATCCGATGCTGCGATGTATTCTGCTTCACAAACAGAGTCTGCCACAGTATGCTGCTTGAAACTCTTCCAGCAGATGGCTCCACCATTCAGAGTAAAGATATAACCCGACACGCTTCTGCTGTCATTATGGTTAGATTGAAAGTTGGAGTCTATGAACCCCACAAGTTTCAGATCTGACTCGCCATAAACTAACCATTGGTCCTTAGTACTTCTCAAATACTTAAGGATGGCTTTAACCACTTTTCAGTGATTTTTTTCAGGATCAGATTGGTATCTACTCACTACTCCTAGTGAGTATGCCACATATGGTCTTGTACATATCATGGCATACATGATAGATCCCACGATCGAAGCATATAGGACTCTACTCATATGCTCTGTCTCTTCAGGAGTTGTCGGATAATCCTTCTTAGAGAGAGAAATTCCATGGTCTATCGGTAGATAGCCTTTCTTGGAATTCTCCATGCTGAACCTCTTCAGCACAGTGTCATGTACGTGGACTGGGGTAACCCAAGAATCTTTTTAGATCTATCCCTATAGATCTTCATCCCTAGGATGTAGGATGCTTCACCCAAGTCCTTTATGGAGAACTGTGATGTCAACTAAATTTTTATTCTCTGTAGTGCGGGGATGTCATTTTCGATTAAAAGAATATCATCCACGTACAAAATAAAGAATACCACAACTGGACCATTTGCCCATTTATAGATGCAGGGCTCTTCTCCATTCTTAACGAAGCCATACGTTTTGATCACCTTATCAAAATGCATGTTCCAACTCTGAGAACCCTGCTTCAATCCATAAAAGGATCTTTGAAGCTTGCACATCTTGGACTCATCTATAGATGTAAACCCCTCAGGTTGTATCATATACACCTCTTCGATCAGCTCTCCATTCAGAAAAGCTGTCTTTACATCCATTTGCCAGATCTCATAATCTAGATGGGCAGCTATTGCAAACATTATCCGAATGGATTTGAGCATTGCCACAGGAGAAAACGTCTCATCATAGTCAATACCATAACGTTGACGATACCCTTTGGCAACCAGATAGACTTTATAAGTCTCCACCTTTCCGTCTGCACCCCTTTTCCTTTTGAACACCCATTTACACCCAATGGGTTTAACCCCTTCAGGTGGGTCAACCAATGTCCATACATCATTGACCTTCATAGACTCCATTTCGAATTTTATGGCTTCAAGCCATTTCTCGAAATCAGGTCTCTGCATTGCATCCATATAGGTGATCGGATCCTCATCGTTCTCATCGAGTTTGATGAGATCACCATTCCGGATCAAAAAATCGTAGTATCTGTCTAGCTAATGCGGTACTCTATCAGATCACCTTAATGATGCAGATACATTGGGCTCTGAATCTGATCTAATCAAATTCGACTCAAGTTCAGCTATTGGTGTCGGTCTTTCTACCTGTTGAACTTCATCAAGTTCAACCTTAGAGGCAACGATTCCTTAACCAAGGAACTTCTTTTCTAAAAAGATTGCCTTAAGGCTAACGAACACCTTTTGTTCATCAGCATGGTAGAAAAAAATATCTTTTGATCTCTTTGCGGTACCCGATGAATGTGCATTTGTCAGACCTAGGTCCAAGTTTGTTTGTGACTAATCGTTTGACATAGACCAGGCACCCCCAGACCCTAAGGTGTGAAAGTGCTGGCTTATGCCCTGTCCAAATCTCATATGGAGTCTTAATTACAGACTTACTTGGAATCCTATTTAATAGATAACAGGCTAATTCGAGTGTATATCCCCAGAAGGATATCGACAAGCTGGTAAAATCCATCATGGATCGGACCATGTCTAATAGAGTCCGATTTCTCCTTTCAGACACACTATTATGTGTGGAAAAAATTAGTGCAGGGGTAAAATGATAATTTTAAAACTTTTTCAAAATCACTATTTTACAGTAGTAATTATTAATTAATCTAATTAATTAATAAAAATTTACCCTACACTAGGATCTAAATATGATATATAGCATGCATGCATTTAAATTTAAAATTCAAATTTGAACAGTAATACTTTACTGTAATGTGTTCAACAGATCTCCCACTGCCTCTTTCTTGGACAAACTCTTT
>NC_025996.2:54738889-54794709 GCF_000442705.2 Elaeis guineensis | reverse complement strand
TGTGCAGGGCCTCTCCCCCCATCCGATCTACAAATAACCGGGCCTTCGACCTTGCTCAAGTTAGGTGAGGTTTCCTCCTGTCCCTAACAGGGCCGTGGGGGCACATATGGGCGTTGTAGGGCCTCTTCCCCATCCGATCTAAGGAGAATCGGGCCTTCGACCTTGCTCATGTTTAGGGCGAGCTTCTCCTCCTGTCTCTAACATGGCTGTGGGGCACATATGGGCATTGCAGGGCCTCTCCCCCATCCGGTCTAAGGAGAATCGGGGCCTTTGACCTTGCTCATGTTAGGGCGAGTCTCCTCCTATCCCTAACATGGCTGTGGGGCACTCACATGGGCGTTTGCAGGGCGCCTCTCCCCCATTCGGTCTTAAGGAGAAACCGGACTCTCGACCTTGCTCATGTTAGGCGAGGTTTCTCCTCCTGTTCCTAACATGGCTGTGGGGGTGCATGTGGTGCTGTATGGCCTCTCCCCCATCCGGTCTAAGGAGAACCGGGCCTTCGACCTTGTGGTTAGCAGCCACATTGGGGTGCGTTTTCGATATCCGAAGGGGTCATCCCCTGTCGCTTCAAGTTCATGCAAAAAAGGGAAGGATGTGCAAGTCTGAAAGAAATCTTGATTTAAAGCGTTCAATATATTTACAAATTTTCAAACCCTAGGGCTATGGAAGGTCTGCTTCCTGTCAAGGTCCCCCAGAGATGGAGTTGATGATCCCGACTGGAGGCCGATCTCCGGACTGCTCTTTCCCTCCTTAGCGGCTCGGGCTGTGTCAGGGCCCTCGGGCGTCGGTCCTCTCTACCCTCCAGAGCCGGCGTCGACATGAACCTATCGAGCCGGCCTCGTGTGGATGAGCTCCTCGATCTCGTCTCGGAGCCTGGATGCACTCCTCCGTGTTGTGGCCGGTGGTCATGATGGTAGAGGCAGAATTTGGTTGGGATTGCGCTTCCTGGGGTGCATGCGCATTCCTTTCGGGCCTTGGGAGCTGCTCTCTGATTCCATCAATACCTGGGCCTTCGATGCGTTGAGGGGGTGTTGCCCAGCTATGCAACCCAAGAGGGGGGGGTGAATTGGGTTTCTAAAAATTTTAAGCCCAACAGATAACTTATGAAGAACAAATCAATGGCTTTAAATCAATATTAATTAACTAAAGCAGTATTGCAAGGATATAATAAAGAAATAAGATAAAGCGATAAAGCACACCACAAACACAAGGATTTATAGTGGTTCGGTGCTAACCTTGCACCTACGTCCACTCCCCAAGATCCCACTTGGGAATTTTAATCCACTATCCTTTGTATTCAACCCGAATACAAAACGTCGGAAACTCCGACACTAGCTATCCCAAGCTAGAATACAGACGTCGGAAACTCCGACCCTAGCTATCCAAGCTAGAACACTTGTTTCCCGGGTACAAGCAACCCAAAACACTCCGATTTCAGGTTCGGATCAACCTTTCCTTGTTTTGGAAATCCTCCAAAAATAAGAGCAAAAACTCACAAAGAGTAAGAATATTTAGAGCACAGATGAATACAATAACAGCTCCTTAAATGAGCAAATATAACAATAAAGCTTTACTCAAATGAAGAACCCCTTTTTCAGATTTTCTCAAGATGAATGAACGGTTGAACGCTTGAGAAGAGGTTGATTGTTGATTGAAGATCTCTTGAAAGCTTTGAACGATCTCTAGATCAAGGTTGAAACGATAGGCGTGAAGAATTCTCTCCTTGAAAGATCTTCCTTTTCTCTTTCACAATCTCTCTGGTATATTGTGGATCCTCTCTCTTTTTCTCTATGGATATTTCGTTGATCTCAGGCTTTTTCTTGCAAATTTCGGATCCTCTCTTCTGTTCTTCTCTTTTTCCTCTCTTTTTCTCTTCACATTTGATTTCACGTTTGATCCGCTATTTAATCTGCAATTTCTTTCATCATTTAAAGCATTTTGTAGCATTAGAAGCAAGAGAAAACAATTTAGGCAGATAAAGAGCGTTAGAGGATTTTTAGGAAGCATAAATGGCAATTAAAACGGGCAAAAAAATAGCCGTTGCTGACATTTCCCGTCGCAGGGGTCGACTCATGAGTCGACTCATGCTTCAGGGGTCGACTCATGAGTCGACTTCTGTTGCAACAGACCAGAAGATCTGATTTCTGGATTTTTCGGCTCAAATCAGCAGAGGTCGACTCATGAGTCGACTCATGCCTTGTGGGTCGACTCATGAGTCGACTCACAGGTCATGCCAAGCCAAAAATCCAGCGTGCCATGGGAATTTTTTCGTGCCATTCAGCTCATAGTGCCATGAGTTGACTCATGAGTCGACTCATGCACTTCAAACCTTCATAACTTCAAAAATATAAGTCCAAACACAATGAAATTTTCACCATAGATTCAAATCATTTGTTCTACCAAATGGTACTATCAAATCAGGATTTTAGGAAATTACATTTTGCCCTTGAAGAGCATAAGGACTTTTTCAATTGTTTGTATCCCTTCAATCTGCTTTGTAATCATCAAAATCAATCTAGGAGCAACAATCTCCCCTTTTTGATGATGACAAAACATATGAACAAAAATATTTATGTTAATGCATTAATTTCAAAAGAATCCATTATGGTGTATATGCTTGAAAAGAGTATGATTCTTTTGGCATGTAATATAAATGCAAAAATAGTTTGTCCATTTTCTTAAAGATTTGAAAAGGGTATTAGATTATTTTGAGTTCAAGATATATCAGAGCAAGAGAAGATAAATAACTTTTTCTATGTATCAGAGCAAAAATAATTTTTACAATGATATCAAAAAAGATTTTATAATGTATCAGAGCAAGAAAATTTTTAATATATCAGAAAAAATTTCATACAGTATCAGAGCAAATGTTATAATATTTTAGAGAAACCTTCACACTGTATCGGATCAAATATTATCATGTATCAGATCAAGTTGAAAGAAATTGTAGGATGTATCAGAGTAAAACAAATTTCTTATTGATGTCTCAAGGTGAGTAAAATTTCAAAAGCAAGTTTGAATATCAGAGCATATATATAAAAAATACTTATTTGCATTGTACTCATGATTTTGCTTTTGATGGATTAAAGTTCTGTCTGATACCAAATTTCTCTGTCTGATACCAAATTTCGATACCAAAATTTCTCAAAGTTTTGTTTAATCTTTCAATCCTTGTTTTGTCTAATTTTTCCAATATTTGTTTAATTTCTTCAATATTTGTTTTAATTTAATTTCTCCCCCTTTTTTCATAATTTAGGGTTTTGCTTTTTGTCTAATTTCAATTTTTGTTTAATTTTAATTTCTCCCCCTTTTTGACATCATCAAACATAGTTAACTCTTTCTTTTCTTTTCTGAAAATATTCTTTAATTTCTTCCTCTTTAGAGTTTTTCACAGATGTTTGCTCCCCCTTAATATAGCAATTATCAATAGCAAACACAATAAGGAGAAGATAATATTTCAACAGATGTATCAGAGATTGAAATATAACCAAAATATAATCATTACAAAGAGGTAGAAATATAGGTAAAAGATGATTCCATTAAAATCATAATTGTTTCAATACATAAATTCAACCAGCTAAATGTCAATACATGGCCCCAAGGTATAGATCCTAGAACAAGATACTAACTCCTAAGATCTAGATAAGTCAATGATCAGAGTCATCAGATATAGG
This sequence comes from Elaeis guineensis, assembly GCF_000442705.2. Lineage (NCBI taxonomy): Eukaryota > Viridiplantae > Streptophyta > Magnoliopsida > Arecales > Arecaceae > Elaeis > Elaeis guineensis. The sequence goes on along the minus strand of NC_025996.2, from coordinate 54,791,035 downwards.
GTGAGGAGATGATGGATCAGAAGTGCGTCCTCTACCCCGTCTGCCTCTGCCACGAGTGGAGGTGATGGCACGAGCAGGAGAACGAGATGAACTAGGTGGCTGAGAATGCTGAGATACTAGGGCTGATATCATGAGTCTGATAGAATCAAGTACGTTCAGTGCTCTGGAAACAGATTGAAGTAGAGCAGTGAACTGGATGGTAGCATGCTCACTAGATCCTCTGATCTCTTTCCTCAGTAGCTCATATCCACCTTCTAGTGCTCCTCTGAGCCTGCCAGCCTCTGCAGTGAGGTCTGTGACCTCAATGGTAGACTCCTGTGGCTGGGGATGGGCCAATGCAAGGACTTGCCCCTGCAAGTCAAGAACTCTGCCAGTAAGTCTCCAGACTGTATCCTCAAGCTGCTGTATCCTGACGGACTGATCTGAAATCATCTGAAATATAGTGGAAGATGTGGGGAGTAATGGTCTGATCAGAAGAAGTAGCTCCAGGTGCAAAAGAAGTACTACTCCACTGGCTAGACAATAAAGAAGCCACATGCTGAGATATATGCTCGATCTGATCGTCAGCCAGTCTGAACTCTGATGAGGTGCTCTGCTCTCTGGCTGATACACTGGTGTGGGCATCCTAGTAAACTCAGAAGGGCCAGCCTCAGTATCATGAATGAACTGGGTATCTGGTGAAGCTGCCCTGAAATCATGTACAGGAGAAGATGGACCTTCTTCTTCTACTCTGCCTTCAGTTCTGTCTTCAGCTCTTTCCTCAGCTCTCTCCTCAGCTCTTTCTTCAGAGCCCTTGATCCAACCACCAACAGTCTTTGTAATTCCCATTCGGTGTAGGCTGTGTTGGTTGAAAGTGTCCACATGTGAGAGCTTGGTAGGTGTCTCCCCCTCACAGCTAACTCCAAACCTCCTAAAAACTCTAGTAAGGGCCATACCATAAGGCAAGTGTGCCTTGGATCTGTTCAAAGTTTCTCTCATGGCCTCTATCATAAGTGTAGGGAGGTTTAGGGGGGTCTGAGTGATGATATGAAACATGACACATACATCTCTGCCAGATAGTAAGTCATGTCTACCACTCCTAGGAAAGAATAGTTTTGTCACAATCTGATGCAGGACCCTCATCTCAATGGACAGTAGCTTTGCTTCCAATCTGTTTAAACTTCCTGAAAAATCTTCTCCTAAGATAATTCTGATCCCTTCTTCTTTAATTGGGAGTTCCATATATGAGTATCCTTCACTAGGCAACTGAAGTATCTCTCCCAATATCCTAGAATCCAAACAGATGTCAATCTCCTTTACAGTTGAAGTCACAGACCCGTTTCCATAATTTAGGTTCTGGTAGAACTCTCTGACTAGATCAACATAGGTGACTTCCTTAAGAGAGCAATAAAGTTCCCATCCTTGATTTTTGATCTTGGTAGCAAAAGTAAAGCCTTCTTTTCAAAGAACCGAAAATCTATATTTTTCCCGGTTTCTACTTTTCTATCAGAAAGAAGATTTACACTGGGGCTTATGGAGGGTTGAGAGGGACCTTGAGCAGGTACTGAAACTGGATTGGGAACAGTGGAAGACTGAGCATGCCTTTTCTTTCGGACAATTTTCTCAGGCTCTCGGATTGATTTCCTTCTTTGGGGAAGTTTCATCTTTGGAGCCATATCCAATAAGGTAGCAGACAAGAAGACTTGAATTCAGTGGAGGAGGGATCACAAAAGAGTAAAGAAGAATTTTGGTGGAGAAAAGAAGTGGATTTTGAATGAACGGTGAAGTTCTAGGGCACGTTCCATCCGCGCCTAATACTACGAGAAAGCACAGAAAAATCCTTTTCAAGGAGGCGATTTTTGGTGGAGAGGAGGAGGGAGAATTGCCTCAGAATTGATCCTTGGATTTAGAGCAAAACAGAAGTTTGGAGAGGACGGCTTTCGGAAGGAAGACGACGAGAAGATGAGTCGTCTCATAAACAAGGTTTTCCGTTTTAAAAACAATGAACCCGATGGAAGTTGGTGGGATTTACAAGTTTGCCATTGAGTCGACTCATGGGGGTCGACTCATGAAGTTCAGAAAATCAGGAAAAATGCAAATAAATTCCAGAAAAATTCAAAATTTTGGGAGAAAGAATTTTGCTCAATGATAAGTTTTTAGAGTGATAAACCTGAGCTTTTGGGACCAGGATAGATGTTGAAAATTGAGCTCTAAGAGTTTTTGACATCTATTCTTTGGAAATGAGAAATTTCAGACAAATGGATCTAGAATTCCTAGATTTCTCCTAATTTCACAGAATCTTTCCTCACTAAGGGCCTTTGTAAAGATATCAGCTAATTGATTTTCAGTGCAAACATATTCAAGAATTATATTTTTGTTTTGAACATGTTCTCTTATAAAATGATGTCTTATCTCAATATGTTTAGATCTTGAGTGTTGTATTGGATTTTTAGATAGATTTATAGCACTTGTATTATCACATTTTATTGGTGTTTCATTAAGTTTGATTCCAAAATCTTCGAGTTGTTGCTTAATCCACAAGATTTGAGCACAGCAACTTCCGGCTGCAATGTATTCGGCCTCAGCCGTAGACAGTGCTACCGAATTTTGTTTCTTGCTAAACCATGAGATTAGGTTAACTCCAAGAAATTGGCAAGTTCCACTTGTGCTTTTTCTATCTAATTTACATCCAGCAAAATCAGCATCAGAATATCCTAACAAATTAATTTGTGAGTCCTTAGAGTACCATAACCCTATAGTTTGTGTACCATTTAAGTATCTAAGGATTCTTTTAACAGCATTCAAATGAGATTCCTTAGGATTAGATTGATATCTTGCACATAAGCAAACACTAAACATGATATCAGGCCTACTTGCAGTTAAATATAATAATGAGCCAATCATACCTCTATAGTATTTTAAGTCTACGCTTTTACCTTCATCATCCTTGTCAAGCTTACATGAGGGACTCATTGGTGTGCCAATTGGTTTGCAGTTCTCCATTCCAAATCTTTTGAGTAGTTCCTTGGTGTACTTGCTTTGGGTGATGGAGATTCCCTCTTTTGATTGTTTGATTTGGAGTCCGAGGAAGAAGGTGAGTTCTCCCATCATGCTCATCTCGAACTCTCCCTGCATAAGCTTAGCAAAGTCTTGACAAAGGGATTCATTAGTAGACCCAAAAATTATGTCATCAACATAAATTTGTATAATTAGCATATCATTTTGGTTTCTTTTAATAAATAGAGTTGTATCCACATTGCCTCTTGAGAAACCATTATTTAGTAGAAATTTGCTTAGCCTTTCATACCATGCTCTAGGTGCTTGTTTTAGACCATATAAAGCTTTATTTAATCTAAAGACATGATTGGGAAAAGCATGATTTTCAAATCCAGGGGGTTGTTCTACATATACTTCTTCAGAAATATATCCATTTAAAAATGCACTTTTAACATCCATTTGAAATAGTTTGAATTTCATAAAGCAAGCATAAGCAAGTAGAAGTCTAATGGCTTCTAATCTAGCAACAGGTGCAAAGGTTTCATCAAAATCAATTCCTTCTTCTTGATTATATCCCTTAGCAACCAGTCTTGCTTTATTTCTAATTACATTTCCATGCTCATCTAATTTATTTCTAAAGACCCATTTTGTGCCAATTATTGAATAATCTTTAGGTCTTTTCACTAAGGTCCAAACATTATTTCTTTCAAATTGACTGAGTTCTTCTTGCATAGCATTAATCCAGTTATGATCATTTTCAGCTTCTTCAAAAGTTTTAGGTTCAAGTTGAGATACAAAAGCATAATGATTAAGTACATCTTTAAGTGAAGAACGTGTTTTTACCCCATGCATAGGATCACCGATAATTAATTCCTTAGGGTGGTTGTGAACATACCTCCATTCCTTGGGTAAGTCATTTGTACCTTGAGGTTGTTCTTGAATTTCTTCACCTTTCTCATTTTGTTCATCTTCTTGATCCTTGTCTTCTGGAGTTGCTGAATCTTTCAGAGTGATCTCCTTCATACCTTCTATTAGTGGATCTGCATCATCAACACCCTCATTCTTCCTTGAAGGAAGATCGTTAGATTCATCAAAGACAATATGTATGGACTCCTCAACTACTAAGGTTCTTTTGTTGAACACTCTAAATGCTTTACTAGTGGAGGAGTAACCTAGAAGGATTGCTTCATCTGATTTTGCATCAAATTTACCAAGTTTTTCTTTGCCATTATTTAATACAAAACATCGGCAACCAAAAACATGAAAATAGGCAATATTTGGTTTTCTTCCTTTCCAAAGTTCATAGGGGGTTTTCTTTAAAAATTGTCTTATTAAAGCACGATTTAAAATGTAACATGCTGTGTTAATAGCTTCTGCCCAAAAATATTTTGGAAGGTTGCTTTCACAGAGCATGGTACGGGCCATTTCTTCTAAGGTTCTATTTTTCCTTTCAACTACCCCATTTTGTTGGGGTGTCCTAGGAGCAGAGAAGTTGTGGCCAATTCCATTTTCATCACAAAAATTTTCAAAGTCATGATTTTCAAATTCTGTTCCATGATCACTTCTAATATTTTGAATTGAAAACCCTTTTTCATTAGTGACTTTTCGATGAAATTTCGTGAAAATTTGAAAAGTTTCATTTTTGTGAGCTAAAAAGAAAACCCAAGTAAAACGAGAGTAATCATCAATTATTACAAATCCATATCGTTTTCCTCCTAGACTAGTGGTTTTAGTTGGTCCAAATAAATCCATATGTAAGAGCTCTAAAGGTCTAGAAGTTGAAATAGTGTTTTTGGATTTAAATGATATTCTAGTTTGTTTACCTAATTGGCATGCATCACAAATTCTATCCTTTTCAAAATTTAATTTTGGCAAACCGAGAACTAAATCCTTTTTGATTAATTTTGAAAGAGAATGCATGCTAATATGTGCAAGTCTACGATGCCACAGCCAACTAGTCTCATTTATTTTAGCATTTAAGGAAACTAGGCATTGCATGTCTAATTTAGTTAAATCATTCAAGTCTACCATATAAACATTGCCATGCCTATGTCCTATAAATTTAATGCCATCGTTAATAGGACTCGTCACAATGCATACAGATGATTCAAAACTTACTTTATACCCTTTATCACAGAATTGACTAATGCTAAGTAAGTTATGCTTTAAACCTTTAACAAGTAAAACATTCTCAATGTATTTGGAGGGAGTGATACCAATGTTACCTATCCCGATGATCTTTCCTTTGCCATTATCTCCAAAGGTGACCATCCCTCCATCCTTAGCATCAAGCGTGATGAATTGTGATTCATCACCAGTCATGTGTCTCGAGCATCCGCTGTCAAGATACCATTTCCTGTTTCCTTCTTGGGATGCTAGACACACCTGCAAGCACAGATCAAGTTTCTGTCTTAGGTACCCAAGCTTTCTTGGGTCCTTTCAGGTTAGTCAGAATGGTTCCTTTTGGAACCCATATTTTCTTTGTGTTTGCATATTTGTTAATAAGACATGTGTATGATTTATGTCCTATTCTTCCACATTTAAAACAAGTAATATTTGTAGGCTTTTTGCTTGAATAATTTGCATAAATATCCTTCAAAAATTTTTGTTTCTTCAGGGGTTTATAACCAAGTCCAGCCTTATCATATATAGCTTTCTGATTATCAAGGATCATATTTAGCTTGTTTGAACTTAAGGTGAACTTATCTACTATAGATTTCAGTTTGTTAATTTCATCCTTAAAGTTTTGATTTTCTTGAATCAATGTAAATTTTTCAATTGAAAGAATTTCAGCTTGTTTCACTAAGGACTGATTTTTCAATTTCAGCTCTTTGTTTTTCTTCCCTAGTTTCTTTAATTCATCAATTGAATCATAGAAAGCTTCATGCAATTCTTCAAAAGTAAATTCACTAGTGGATTCAGAAGTTACCTCATTTTCATGTGCCATCAGGCACAGATTGGCTTGTTCGGTTGAGGTTTCCTCGTCGGAGCTTGAGTCATCACTCGCACTCCAGGTCGCCATCATTGCCTTCTTTTTGAATTTCTTTGGACCTTTCTTCAATTGAGGATATTCGGATCTGAAATATCCTGGCTTCTTGCACTCGTAGCATATAGGGGTTTGATCTTTCTCCTTTTCTATGCTTTGATCCCCTTTTGTAAATTTCTTTCTCATCCCCTGTTTCCTTTTTCTTAGAAACTTCTTGAATTTCCGGGTGATGAGAGCCATCTCCTCATCCTGATCTTCATCTTCAGAGTCATCTGTTTCATAATCAGGTGAAGTTGTGGATTTGAGGGCAATGGTTCTTTTCTTTTTGATTTCATCCTCTTGATGTTGCATCATGCTAAGTTCATGAGTCATCAAGGATCCAAGAAGCTCTTCTAGAGGTAGAGTGTTCAAGTCCTTTGCTTCTTGGATGGCAGTCACCTTGGCTTCCCAAGTTCTTGGCAGTGACCTGAGAATCTTCCTTACAAGTTCACTGTTAGTATAAGATTTGCCAAGACTCTTTAAACCATTGATTATATCAGTAAAACGAGTAAACATAGCAGTTATGGACTCATCATGCTCTATTTTGAACAATTCATATTTATGTACAAGCATGTTTATTTTAGACTCTTTTACTTGATTTGTTCCCTCATGGGTGACTTCTAACCTATTCCATATTTCTTTAGCAGATGCACAAGTAGAAATGCGATTAAATTCACTAGCATCTAGTGCACAATAAAGAACATTCATAGCTTTGGCATTTAATTGTGCCAATTTCTTGTCAACCTCATCCCATTCTTTCTCGGGTTTGGTTGACTCCTCACCATCTATAATCTTGGTGGGTGTGTGAGGACCATTCACTATGATACTCCACATATCATAGTCGAGTGCTTGTATGAAAATCTTCATCCGAGCTTTTCAATAGGTGTAATTAGACCCATTGAAAAGTGGAGGTCGGTTTGTTGATTGCCCCTCAGCTAGAGAAGTTCCAACATGGGTTGCCATAGATCTTTGGCTCTTTGATTGTTAGATCAAAGAAGGGCTAGAGCACTGGCTCTGATACCACTTGTTGCCCAGCTATGCAACCCAAGAGGGGGGGTGAATTGGGTTTCTAAAAATTTTAAGCCCAACAGATAACTTATGAAGAACAAATCAATGGCTTTAAATCAATATTAATTAACTAAAGCAGTATTGCAAGGATATAATAAAGAAATAAGATAAAGCGATAAAGCACACCACAAACACAAGGATTTATAGTGGTTCGGTGCTAACCTTGCACCTACGTCCACTCCCCAAGATCCCACTTGGGAATTTTAATCCACTATCCTTTGTATTCAACCCGAATACAAAACGTCGGAAACTCCGACACTAGCTATCCCAAGCTAGAATACAGGACGTCGGAAACTCCGACCCTAGCTATCCCAAGCTAGAACACTTGTTTCCCGGGTACAAGCCAACCCAAAACACTCCGATTTCAGGTTCGGATCAACCTTTCCTTGTTTTGGAAATCCTCCAAAAACAAGAGCAAAAACTCACAAAGAGTAAGAATATTTAGAGCACAGATGAATACAATAACAGCTCCTTAAATGAGCAAATATAACAATAAAAGCTTTACTCAAATGAAGAACCCCTTTTTCAGATTTTCTCAAGATGAATGAACGGTTGAACGCTTGAGAAGAGGTTGATTGTTGATTGAAGATCTCTTGAAAGCTTTGAACGATCTCTAGATCAAGGTTGAAACGATAGGCGTGAAGAATTCTCTCCTTGAAAGATCTTTCTTTTCTCTTTCACAATCTCTCTGGTATATTGTGGATCCTCTCTCTTTTTCTCTATGGATATTTCGTTGATCTCAGGCTTTTTCTTGCAAATTTCGGATCCTCTCTTCTGTTCTTCTCTTTTTCCTCTCTTTTGTTTTCACATTTGATTTCACGTTTGATCCGCTATTTAATCTGCAATTTCTTTCATCATTTAAAGCATTTTGTAGCATTAGAAGCAAGAGAAAACAATTTAGGCAGATAAAGAGCCGTTAGAGGATTTTTAGGAAGCATAAATGGCAATTAAAACGGGCAAAAAAATAGCCGTTGCTGACATTTCCCGTCGCAGGGGTCGACTCATGAGTCGACTCATGCTTCAGGAGTCGACTCATGAGTCGACTTCTGTTGCAACAGACCAGAAGATCTGATTTCTGAATTTTTCGGCTCAAATCAGCAGGGGTCGACTCATGAGTCGACTCATGAGTCGACTCACAGGTCGTGCCAAGCCAAAAATCCAGCGTGCCATGGGAATTTTTTCGTCCCATTCAGCTCATAGTGCCATGAGTTGACTCATGAGTCGACTCATGCACTTCAAACCTTCATAACTTCAAAAATATTAGTCCAAACACAATGAAATTTTCACCATTGGATCACAAATCTTTTGTTCTACCAAATGATATTATCAAATCAGGATTTTAGCAAAATTACGATTTTGCCCTTGAAGAGCATAAAGCCTTTTTCAATTGTTTGTATCCCTTCAATCTGCTTTGTAATCATCAAAATCAATCTAGGAGCAACAGATAATTTTTACATTCATCTGTCAGATTTCATAATGATAATAAGCTACAACAATAAGCAGAATGCGGATAGATTTTAGCATCGCTAAAGGCAAGAAGATTTCTTGATAGTCAATACCCTCGCACTGACTATAATCTTTTGTCACAAATCTAACTTTATAGGTCTCTACCTTACCATCGGCACCTATTTTTCTTTTATAGATCCATTTACACCCAATGGGTACTATACCCTCAGATGGATACACTAAGGTCCATACTTGGTTCAAGTACATCGAGTCAATTTCTAACTTCATTGCATCTAACCATTTTTCGAAATCGATGTCAGATATTGCCTCGTCAAAGGTATTAGGATCATCACTATGACCCTTATCTCCCATAAGAAATATTACCTTTACTTCCTCCGTAAGCATACCCATGTACCTTTCAAAAGGTCAGAAGATCCTGCTAGATCTACGAGGTGGTAGAGGAACGTCAACTACTGGCTCATGAATAATGAATTCTTGAGGATCTATAGCTCTTTACTCTTCAGAGATCTTTTCTTCAAGCTCAATTAATCTTCCACTGCCACCATCCTAGATAAATTATTTTTCTAGGAATATGGCGTTTCGACTCACAATCTCATTGTGATCTTATGAAAAGTAGAAGTAGTATCTCATGGATTCTTTTGGATACACTATAAAATGAGCTATTACAGATCTATCCTCTAATTTATCAGCCATCTATCTCTTGACATAGGCCGGACATCTTCAAGTCTTAAGATAATCTAGACTCGGCTTCTTACCATACCATTTCTCATACGGTGTGGTAGGAACAGACTTTGATGGAATTCTATTCAATAGGTGAATGACAGTTAATAAGGCATGTCCCCAAAGATATAAGGGTAGATCAGTGAAGCTCATCATGGACCTGACCATATCTAATAGGATCTTGTTCCTCCTTTTGAATCTCCTATTGAGCTAAAGTATTCTAGGAGAAGTTCATTAAGAGACTATACCATTATCCTTGAGATATCTCAAAAACTTTCAACTAAGGTATTCACCTCCTCGATCAGATTGAAGAACCTTAATGGGCTTGTCTGTTTGTTTTTCTACTTCATTTCTGAATTTTTTGAACCTTTCAAAGGCTTTAGACTTATGTTTCATCAGATACACATATCCATACCTAGACAGGTTATCGATAAAAATAATGAAGTAGCTATAACCACCTCTAATCTGCACATCAAATAGCCCACACATATCGATGTATACTAAGGTAAGTAACTCAGTGGCTCTTTCCCTATGTCCTATAAAGGATAATTTAGCTATTTTTTTTCGAAGGTAAGATTCATAAGTTGGATACAACTCTAGGTTAAGAGAGCCAAGGATCCTATTCTTTTTTAGTTTGTTTATCCTGTCCTCTTCAATATGGCCTAGTCTATGATGCCACAAGTACTTCTGTTTAACTTCATCTCTGGATCTCTTTTGATTTACGACACTCACTATTTGCTCATTTAAATTCAGATTCGCATCAACATATAAGTGATATAGATCGTCAATTAAAAGATCTCGTGCAATCAATTTATTTCATAAATAAATAAAACAAAAGTCTTTATTAAAATTAAATTTAAAACCTTCTTGTGCTAGCATAGACACGAAAATCAAATTCTAACTAGCTACAGAAATAAAATAACAATCTTTTAAATCTTCTAAAATCTAATGGTAATCAAATAGGATAAGTGCCAACAGCTTCTACAGTAACTTTTGCTCTATTATCGATCCGAAGGATCATATTACCTTCTCTCAACCTCTTACTTTTTATTAGACCCTGCATTAAGGTACATATATGAGTACTCAAATCAAAATCTAATATCCAACTAGAAGTAAAAGAAACTGTAAGGTTAGATTCAATTACGAGCATACCTTTTGAAAGTTTATCACCCTTTTTTATCTTTAGGCTCTCCAAATAAAGTGGACAGTTCCATCTCCAGTAGCCTTCAACATCATAGTAGAAACACTTTTCCTTTACCTCGACCTTCTTTGGAATATCCTACTTTGGCTTGCTCTCTTTCTTTTGCTCTTAGTGGATTTAGTCTTTTTCTTCCAAGTAGACTTTCTCTTGGAAGAAGTCCACTCCACAGCAAGGACAGTGCCCCTTGAACTCTTCAAGGTTCCTTCCATAGTGACCAACATGTTGATCAGTTCAGGTATAGTACAATCAAGTTTGTTCATATAAAAATTTATAATAAATTGACTATATGAACTTGTAAGAGATTGAAGAATTAAGAATCAAATCTATCTATAATTCTTTTTGCATTTTAAGCCCGAGCTTCTCAAGCTCCTCAATATCCTTGATCACTATCATACAATGCTCATGGACTGACTGTCCTTCATGTATCTTTAAATTGAAGTCTCTTGGATATTTTGAAGCATATTGTATGACTCTGCTTACCATACAACTCTTGTAGATGAGTGATCATAGTCCTGGCAGTGGGTATATGCTCATGCTGACTTTACAACTCGTTTGACATAGATGCCAGTACATAGCACTTGACCCGATTATTTTCATCCATCCACTTTTCAAAAGCAGCTCTTTGCTCAGCAATAGGATGGTTTGGTAACACTATGGATTCTTGATCGAGTACATGATCTAGTTTTTCTGAGGTCAGGACAGTCTTGAGATTTCTAAGCCAGTCTTTGTACTTAGTTTCGATCAAATGATTGGTTTCAAAGATACGAATTAGAGGGTTTGAGGCTAACATTGTTTAACTATAAAAGTAGAGATTCAAGTTAGATTTTTGTACTTTAATATTATATTTACTTTTAGAGATTTTAAGATGCAAACAATGACTCCCACTAATTTTTTGGATCCCTCCACTCTCCGAGAGGGAAACAAAAATCCTAACGTGATAAAAAGATTCCTAGTAGGTGCTGTAATTCCACCGATACCATACACCTTATCTAATAATTATTGATAACATACACACCGATGCATGGACAACTCTTTGTCCAGATGCTTCTCTAAGTATGTTGCAGCGACTTGATCTCTAAGCCATGTGGGCTCATCTACAGTTATTTTTTTCCATTGAGGCCAAACCTAAACCTGTGCTACACTCCTTAGTTAAGCCCGACCCATCGTTCACAAGTAGGTACAAGGCTGTCATTAGATCCCTCACCTAACAGTTATTGGGTCAAACCCCATCCTTAACCTAGAGTAACTCTTTGCAAATAGAGTGGTTATGTATTTTTGGTGCAACTGAACCACTGTAACTAGCTGAGAACAATCAACACCAGTAGCACGTCCGTACATCTATAATGGTGGGAGATCTATGGACTTAATATTTATGTAGAGATTTAAGTTTAGGTCTCATCTAATCAATCATCATATGACTGATCTAATTGGCATGGGCTAAACCAAAACGTCAAGCAACCTTATTCAGGGCTTAATCTTTCAAATTGATCAGATAAGTCGAGATCGGTGGGGGTCCCTCCATTGCTTTTCTTAGACACCAATAAATTAGTCGGATCAGCTAACAGAACTAATTAAATAACCACATCTCAATTATTGCCTTAGACACCAATAGGTCAATTGGTCCAAATAGGTTAACTCAAACGAACCAGGCTCAAACTATTGAACCGAATTAGGTCCTTAGGTTAATCGATTCTACATATGAATTTTAGTCGATTTGATCAATAACAATTACATGATCATATTACTTAATTGATCCAACTTCAATCAATACTTGACTCAGTTTGATCAATTACTTAATCGAATTAGATCCATCTCATTCAAATCAAAAGTCCTAGATGCAATCTAATTACATGACTTAATTTTTGATTTTTTCATAACCAAAATCCTCATGCATAAACACAAATTTCATATTCCAAACTAAATTTTAGATTTAAATTCTTTTCATAAGAGATAAGTTTGAAATTATAAAATCAATTTTTAAATTTAACATACAAACATATATCTCATATATATATATATGTAAAATTCAGATCTAAGCAAAATTCAGATCAACACATGACATCATATATCTCATATACAAATCATGAATCAGATCGAAAAGAATTTTGTGACCTAAATATGTAATTATATATCTCATACATGAATTATGAATTAGATTAAATAAAATTTCAGATTTATGCAAATACTTATCACATGAACATAAACTAGAAGAAATCGTTCTAGATCAAAATTCAGATCTATGCATGCTTTAACATATCCACTATATATTCTAAAATTAAATTTAAAATTAAATTTAAAATTTAAAATATTTATCTATATAACTCATATATTAAGAAAAATTAGATTTTAAAACTCTTTTCAAAATATATATGTCAATTTCATGCATATGAAACCCATGACTCTGATATCACTGTTGAAATTTCTTATTGGGGCATGCATGTATATTTCAAAAATTTTATTTTTTAAACATTACAATGAAATAGAAGACTAAACTTCTTTTAATTTATATCATGCATGTATAAAATATAAACCATAAGAATCTACTTTATATGCTAAAATTGAACATATGCTGAAATTTAATATGTGATTGAATCACATACCTGTTTCATAATTTCTTTCTTCAAATCTAGATCTGAAAGAGAAGAAGCTTTTTCTTAGCCTCACAAGTATCTGACCTCTATGGGTATCCACTCAGGATTAGCCTAGAACTACCCTCTTAAAATTGATTTTTCTTCTCCAAGAAAAATCAACCTGCGAATCCGAACGAAGTTTGGATCGCGATCAACTCTTTGATCTTTCCTTGATCTTTTTCTTCTCTTCTTCTCTTGCTTTTCTTCCCTTAATTATACTACTATCATAGACCAAAAACCAACACACAAGAGGACACCCAAAGCCTTGGGACGTGGTGGAAGAAGGGACACCCAAAGAGGTGGGGCATTTGGATGTCCAAGGGAGAAGAGAGGGAGAGAGGAAGAGAGGGTGTGGGGCTCTCTTTGATGGGTGTGGGGCTGCTGGTTTAAGTACTTAGGGACCTCAGGAGAGATCCCTTTAAATAGAAATAAAGTTTGAATCCTATTCAAAATTAAACAAGCTCTTAATGCAAGTTCTACTTGCATTAGGTTTCCTAATAACTTAAGTTATTTAACTACCTTTAGAAAATCTATTAGGTGCCAACACTTGAAGCCCTTGCACCCACAAAATCAAATCCCCTTTTGCACCCAAGGGATGCCCCATAAAGGATCCACAAGCCCTTTAAAGGTTGGACACACCCAATTTGATCAAAAATCAAGTGGTGGCCTATCAAAACTATCAAGAAAATAAATTAAGAACTTGCACCATTAATTCAATTGATCCAAAATCTTAGGCACCCAATAATTAGAGTCTAATAAATCTAATTTATTTAGGTTATTAGCAAGTAATTTAGTTTGAATTAATCTTATCAAATAAAAAAATTTAAACATAAAGAAAAATTGGGTTCAACCATGTGCTAGCAAAATTATCCTGAACCCAATAGGATTTCTCTAAATCCAATTGAGACTTCATAAGTTCAATTGCTTATTCCAGATTTAATTTCTTTATTGTGTGACCTCATAGATTCAATTATATCTGATAGTGAGATATACAATGATTTCTATCAAAGTATTATTGAAACTCTTTTTAATGGATCAGAATAATTCCACTCTAACTCATCAAAAATTGTCAATCCAAAACAATCCCAATAAGCTCTCACAATCCACCAGTGACACCTAGCATTATATAACGGCAACCCAGTAGAACCAAAAATGAACATCAAGATATAGTTAACATATGATTCAATCCCTCTATCGTGAGTCCCGACTAGATGGCAGGTCATGGATAAATTGTCAAACTTCATCATCAGTCATATGATAAATTCGATGAGCTCAAGTTCAATTGTGATCTTTATGGAAATCTTTTCTATCAATCACACTGCTGTGGCCACAGACTCTCAAACTTAGCCTCTCAAATCCTATAGGACTACTCTTTTCTATCAAGATTGATAGATTTCATCTTGATGTGCACCCTACTCCTATAGTGGACCAATTGTTGTCAATATCTACTACAAGGGCTCATTGAGACTATATTTATATGTCAGTTAATTTTCAACAGTCTCACTATGAGCAATCATACCATCTCAAGTCAAAGAATCATTCACACAACTATAGCATCGAGACAATCATTGATAATCCAGTAAAAATTCAAGTGATCTCTCGTATGGTCATACTCAATACTAATTATTCTTAACAACTATCCATACTTATCGCTCAGCATCACTACATTATAGATCAGAGACTCATCTATCCTGAAGAAAGTAATTTGTGCATCGATTTATTCAGATCGATCACCATCTTCATGATGATACTATGATCAGAAGTATTTAAGAATTAAATACATATCTCTAATTTTTAACACTTTGAGAATATATATCAAAAAGTTAATTCCATAGATGATTCAAGAACACATCACACTTGAATGAAAAATAAACTTATCCTTTTATTGATCAAATCAATATATTAAGTATAAAATTATGTTCTAGCTATATTAAATGTGTCAGCCATATTGGCTTCTAGGACATACATCTAACACTGACTTCACCAAGTCATTGAATTGGATTAGAGTCATGCTGGTTGAACTGGCACCTGGATCAGTCATACTGATCAACTTTAATGGCATGGGTCAAGTCGAATCACTTAGTGATCTATCAAGACATAATTCACCAAATTAGCCAGGTAAGTGAGATCGATGGGAGGGTCTGCTAAGCTAGCCTTAGACACCATCAAAATGGTCAGGTAAGCTGCTCCTAATTAAAACCATTGTCTTAATGCCAAACTTATGTTAGACACCAATTGATTAATAAGTTTTGATTTGACTAACTTAATGATTCGGGTTCAACCATTGAGCCACAATCAAAATCCATTTGGTCTAATCAAAGACATGAACTTGACCATCTACAACTATTGTATTAGAGAAATCCTAATTAATTTAATTTAGTATTTGGTTAGACTTAATCAATTTCTCTACATGATCAATTAATTCTTTGATTCTAACCTTAGATCTAATCCAATTAAAAAGATCTGATTTGAGCTAACCCATGCCTCCATATTTTATCTAATGTCATTAGATCTTAAATTATAATTCTAGATCTAATCGATTCTATACTTAATTCTTAATTAAGTTTTAGTATCAACATGGGTTTAGATTTAGGTTTGAAATAATTTCAATTTTTTCATCTTGTAAATAATTTATAATAAATTTTATGCAAAGATTTTTTATTTTAAAATTAAATCGACTCAATCAATATTGAGCTGGCTACACAAAGAGAATTAGGTTAACTCAGTTCAAAATTTGATTGGCTCAGTAATTATGCGAGCACGATTCAAGAAGTTTCAGATCTAAAAAATTTTGCATAATTTTAAAATAAAATCAATCATAAACATCTTTTAGATCATATCTAAAATTTTTTATAATTTTAGATTTTATTTTCATATGATTAAAATAATTTTAATCATATAGATTAGATATTTTATTTTTCATACAACTTTATATCACATACAACAAACCTAGGGTTTAAAGATCTAGAATTTTGCAGAAAAATAAGTTCTTCTTTTCATGTTCTTCTTTATGAGATTTAATCATATGATATCCCTACACGCCATAAGAGCATCCGATCAAATGGAAAGAGAGGGCCTTTAAACTTTCTTGCTCTGATGATCGGATGGCCTGTGATCAACCCAATCCAAGTACTTACTAATCGGATCATCTAGTCTAATCATATATCATATATGCTTAAATTTAAATCTAATTTAAATTATATCAGATCTGATCATAACTTAGATCACATCTAAATCAGATCATGAACATAATATGTAATATATAAAATTAAATTTTATCAAAGATCAGCATAAACTAGGATAATCTTTTCATTGTAAGGGATAAATCCTACAGCAGGACAACCTTATATCTGTTTATACGATCAATCATTAATTAAATTTATATAAAAATATCAATATTAGATCTAAATAAAATTAAATTTTAAATTTAATATACACATATAACATGTCATAGTAAACTTAGGCTCTGATATCACTATTGGAAAATATAGACGATTTCATGCATGTATTTCAAATTTTTTTTAAATAAATTACAGTAAAAAGTAAATAGATTAATTATATTAATCTAACATGTATATGATCTAACCATCAAATCAATTTACTTTAGGATCTATGATATGATATGTTGCATATAAAATCTAAAAAAATCTAGACGATAAAACCTGCATGCTTAGATCTAAGCTGTAAATCAAATCTACACCTACCTGAATTCAAAACTCGATACTTGAACACAGATTGATGATCGACATACTAAAAGATATGGTAAAGATAATCTTTGATGGTTGCTCACAGCCGTACACACATCCGATCTCTATGAAAAATTCCTCGAAGTTCTGATCTGATCGGTCTTCTCGAGAATGCTAGCTCACATGAAGATCTTCTTCTTGTAGATTTGGATCTTTTCTTCAAATCTATGTAATTTTTTTAAAGGTTGAAGATGGACTTCTAAAGGAGATGAAGAGGTGAAAGAAAGATAGAGAAAAAAATAATTTTTTCTTATTTTTTCTCTCTTCCCAAATTTTTAGGATCAAAGATCTAGAATTCAGATTTTGTGCACACCCAATGGAAAGGACTCTCCTTCTCTTTTCACGCCATAACTCATACCCAAGGATATCTCACCATGAAAGCCCTTTTGTCTAGCCTCTTACACACACAAAAGAAAAGAACAAACCCCTTTTTATTGGCATGTAATAAGTTGGGTAAAGAGTCCAAGAGATCTTGGACTCTTCTAAGAGATGTCGCACCCTCTCCCAATTCTATGCTAAAACATGCCCAAAAAAATATGGGATGCCCCCTCTCATAATTTTTCATGGTAAATAAGTTCTCCAACTATTTTTTGATAAAAAATATCCTCAAAATATCACACACATAAAGAGAAAAAAATAAGTTGGTGGCAAGGTTTTGTAGATAATGTCAAATATTATCTATATAGTATCTAATTCAAATCAGATTTGTACATACCAAATAAAATTAGATTTTAACCAAATTTAGATGTGAGATAGAGAAGAGAATATACTCTTTAGTGTGAGAAAATTTCACATAAAAAGCATTTGTGCATGAGGAAACATGGCATGCAAAGTGTGGAGCATGGGAGAAGGAGTGTCCAATCCTATATAGACTCTAGGTTTCTTTATTTGAATCCAAACCAAATTACTTTTGGTTTAGCTCAAATAAAATAGATGAAATCTAATCTAATTAAATTCATAAATTTTTAATAAAATTTTACTTAAATTAAGAATTGATTGAATCAAAGTCCTAATCAAATCAAGGATAATTCTCCCTTAAGCGATTAGGTCATCTCATAACCTAATCGAGTCAAACCTAATTGAATCTAATTCAATTAGATTTTATTTAATCCTCTTTACTCAATCAAATTGAGCTAATTAGAAATCTAATACAAATTAATTCTCTATTAATTCACTAACACTTAGTGAATAAATTTATTATAATTTTTGCATAAAATTAATTATTAATCGAATTGATGCTTAAGCCTTTAAATGATTCTCAATCATTGATCAGCCACATGATCAATCAGAAATTTTTTTAAGTGTGACCCCATAGATTCAAACCTAAAGCAATAGAACAAGAATAAATTTTTGAACCAATCGATGTAATCATCTAACAATGATGATCCAACATTCAGATAGGTCGAATGATGGTGAAGCAACATTCAATAACCTATTGACGTATGATTACCGTATAATTCATCTCTTTGATCCTAATACTTGAGGATGACTTAAAATTTAACTATCAATCCTAGATAAGTCATCCACATTATATTTAATCTTTCAAATTCATCGCATGGATTACTCGGGCCAGATTTTGCTAAATTAAAATATATTGATGCATTAACTCCTACTAATTTGGAGGGATCAATCCCATCTTGACTCACAGACCGTCTTGACAAGTACTTGACTGCATCCAAAAATTTTCATCATTAAATTAAAAACTCAGTTAGTCTAGCATCAAAGTATAGTGAGTTGCTTGCAAGTCACCTTGGTGATCTCAAATTTGAGGGACATTTATACCCATACTCTTCGCGAGCTACTCTTGACAGCAAAGTGCTCTACAGTTGATCACGTTTAGTGACAATATACTCCTACATCTCACCTGTATGTCATATCAGTATCTCCAACTATTTGGTTACAAAGACAATCAATGCATATAGCATACTTTAGGACACAATTCTCAACAATTCCTCTGCTTAGATTTACACTCACAAATGGGAGAAAGGCTCAGAGAATGGCTAGGGCTTGAGGGTTCCGTACGGAAAGGCCTCCTTCCTTGGGCCACATTCTTCATGGTAGCCATAGGAGATCAAAACTACTAAAATAGAGTGGAAATTAGAGGAAAAGCTTCAATTTGGAAGGGAAGAGGATTTTAAAGGGTTTTTGGCTTGATAGAGAAGGAATAGAATGAACAAAGCATCAGGTCTCCTAGGTTGTGAACATCATGAAATAGCAAAGATCTGATCATGGAAGTCCTTGAAGGCCAGCAACCGAGCAAAATAAAAACAGCCTTTAGGATTTCAGCAGCCTTATGAATCCTGTCAGTAGGATTTTTTTCTGCGATTTGAACCCCTTCTCCACTAGATCTAAAACCCATCTTTTGGGACCTAGAAATACTCTTGATGAAATCTTTAAAAAATAAAAGATGGGATATGGAACTCCTATTGACGGCCAAGAGGGGGCGCACAAATAGGGGGCATGCACAAGGAGGGTGCTAGAAATCCTAGTGCCTCCTTTCTTTCCTTTTTGGGGTGGGGCCAAGAAACCCTAAGTTTTTGCTTCTAGGATGTGGAGAGGACCAGAGAGAGAAAGGAAAAAGAGAAAAAAGTTAGAAAAAAAATAATTTTATATTCTTTTCGATTCATCGAGTCAGAGTACAATGTATCTATATATACAGAGTCAATGTGATCCAATCCAAAAACTCTCCTGACTAACTCAATATAAGATTGTGCTTACCCAAGCCCATATACACCCATGACTTGATCTAATCTCATAATCTTAGACTCAATCTTAGCCCAAATATAAGTTAGCCCTTCATGTCCCAAAATTTCTGAACCTCAAGACCCAAAAGACTGACAGCCTTTTGTCCTAGGGCCCAAACTAGCCCTAGAAATCTCATAACCACCTCATGGACTTTAGATCTTGGCCTTAGCCTTGGTCCCTTGAGCTTTGAGAGCACCACATAAGGCCCAACAATCTCCACTTTGGTATTCCAAAGCCTCAATCAACTTCATCTTGTCCATCAAGTACATAATGTCACATTTTGAAAGTTATCCCATGGAAGTACCTTCATCAGTGCATCCACTGGATTCTCCTTGGTGTGGACCTTCACCAGCTCCACCTCATCTTCTTCCATGAGCTCTCTGATCTAATGATACTTGATATCGATGTACTTTATTCTATCATGATAAACAGAGTTCTGTGCAAGTAACAATGCACTATGACTGTCGCAGTGCATCCTGATAGTCTCCTGTGCAAGGCCATCTCCAATACCAAACTCTTTAGCCATAGAGCCTCCTTTGCTACCTCCGTAACATCAATGTATTCTACCTCAGTCATAGATAAGGCCGTAATGGGCTACAAGCATGATCCCCACGAAACGGGACCTCCAAACAGGCTAAATACAAAATCTATCATCGACCATCGGGTGTCCACATCTCCATCGAAATTCACATCCACGAACCCTCCTATCAGCCCCTGAGCCTCTTTGGATGTGTTGGAGAGTCCCTTAGCACCTCCTCACTATCTGTAATAGATGCTGACTCCAATAATACCCGCCAAGTATCTGAAGATCTCCTTCAATGCTCGCCAGTGCTCTCTGCCAGGCTACGCCATGAACCTGCTGATCTGGCTCACTGCATGGGCAATATCCGACCTATAACATACCATGGTGTACATAAGATCCCCACACCAGAGGCATATGGCACTCTCTCCATCTCTTGAGCCTCCACCTCAATCTGTAGCGACATCATCTTCAAGAGTCTAAAGTGCCCAGCGAGTGGCAGCTCCGTCGATTTTGCATCATTCATCCTGAACCTCTCCAAGACCTTCCTGATGTAATCTCTCTGAGATAAATACAACACCCTCTTGGCTCAATCTCTGAAAATTTTCATGCCTAAGATCTTCCTCGTAGGATCCAAATTCTTCATCTCAAACTCTCGAGACAAGGCTGCCTTAAGTTCCTGCACAACCTTCCTACTCTTGCATGCTATAAGCATGTCATCCACATACAAGAGTAGAAACACCCTATACCCATCATCCAAAGATTTAATATAAACACAAAAGTCATACTCGTACTTGAAAAGTCCAATGCTTCTCACATAAGAATCAAATTGTTTGTACCATTGCCTTGGCGACTGTTTTAACCCGTACAGTGATTTCTGCAATAAACAGACCTTTCCTTCTGCTCCTGGCTCTCGAAACCCAAGTGGTTGCTCCATATAGATGCTCTCCTCCAGACGCCTATGGAGGAATGCCATCTTGACATCCATCTGCTCCAGCTTTAAGTTTTGAACTGCAACAAAGATCAGCAGCACCCTGATGAAAGTATGCCTGACGACGAAAGAGAAAACCTTATTGAAGTCGATGCCTTTCTTCTAGGAGTATCCCATGGCCACTAGCCTCACTTTGTACCTAATAGCTTCTTGCTTCGAAGGCCCCTCCTTATATTGATAAACCCACTTGCAACCAATGGATTTCTTCCCTTGTGGCAACAGCACCAATCACCACATCTCGTTCTTATGGAGAGACTGCATCTCCTCGGACATTGCTTGAACCCACCTCTCTCAGTCTTGGCTCTCCATAACCTCTACATAGGTGTGGGGATCCCCATTCACTGTCACTAGAGCATATGACACCATCTCTTCAAAGCCATATCGTTCTGGTTGCCTGACGTTCCTTTTAGACTATACAGTGCAACCCCGATATCCATCCTAGCTCCAGTTTGCTCTTGCCAGACCTCCTAGCTTCTTTCATCCATCCAAGCTATCTCTACCTATAGAGACACCTTTGGAAAGTGCTCCACCTAAATACCAAATCCTCCCAATGCACCTGCAAGTGGCAAAATAGAATAGGATGTTAGTTGTCCAATGCTGCCCTATTGGACCTCCTGCTGCTCCGTTGCTCCTCCATGCCATCTCATCTTTGGAGAACTAAATTTACATCAAAGGTGACATCTCTACTAATGACAACATTCTTCTCCAAGAGATTTCACAGTCGGTATCCCTTAACTTCTCATAGATATCCCAAGAACGCCATCTTCCGTGACCTAGCATCCAATTTGCTCTGCTCATCAGCGTCAATGTGCACAACTGCCGTGCACCCAAACACCCTTAGATGTCTCAGCCCAATCTTTCTTCCAGATCATTTCTTCTCTAGAATACCACCATCTAACTTAGTGTGAGGTGACCGATTCACCAAATAACAGACTGTATCCACTGTATCAATCCAGAACACCTTAGGAAGCCCTGCCTGCAGCCTCATGCATCGTGCCTTTTTCATAAGGGTTCTGTTCATCCTCTTAGCCACCCCATTTTGCTAAGGAGTTTCTCTCACTGAGAAGTATCTTTTGATACCATGCTTCTCACAAAAAAATTGAAACTCTTACTGGTGTACTCCTTATCATTGTCGGACCACAGACACTTCAAGCTCCAACCTGTCTCCTTCTCCACCACAGCTTTCTATACCTTGAATTTGGTGAAGACTTCTGATTTTTTCTTCATGAAGTAGATCCATACCTTTCTTGAAAAATTATCTATAAAGGTCAAGAAGTATCTTACCCCATTTCTAGCTGAAATTAGGGTCAGTCCCCACACATCAGTGTGAACTAGTTTTAGTGGGGCTGTACTGCGGGCTGAACTGCTGGCAAACTACACTCTCCTCTGCTTTTCCATCTAGCATGGCTCACGTACCTCTGAAGTACCTTCATTTAGATTTGAAATTAGACCATACTTGCTTAGCTCCTTCATCCCATGATCTCCCATGTGGCCTAGGTGGTAGTACCATAACCGGTGAGTCCCCCGCTGGTCCTGCACTGCTGCTATTGCATCAGATTCTCCAGCCACTACAGATCTTTCCATCTTGTAGAGGTTGTTCTCCAACCTCTACCTCTCATCACTAGCATGGCTCTATTTGAGATGTTCAACACCCCACTCTTGGCACGACTACGAAGCTGAAGCCGCTTCACTCCAGGTAACCAAGTGACACGAGATTCTTCTTTAGATCAGTGACGTGCTTCACATTAGTGAGCGTCCGCACCATCCCATCAAACATTCTCATCCGAATGCTCCCAATACTAGCAACTCGACATGGGTGATCATCTCCAAGTGTCATGCTCCTTCATCCATCTTGGTGTATGTAGCGAATCAAGATCGGTTTGGGGTGTAGTGATGCGAACAAACTGAATCCAGGGTCTATAATCTGTGTTTTGCCTGTGACCATCTAATACTACCAAGAGGTCGTCCTCCACCTCACTATCAACCACCATACTTAGCACATCAGATCCTCCCTTTTCTCCCTTCTTATTCTTCCACTGCGGGCAATCTCGTTTGAAGTGTCCAATCTCGTTGCACTTGTAGCACCTGACTTCTTTCTTACTCTAGCTCTTTCGAGACTTTGACCGTCCCCTTGACTTGACTCTTTTCCTTCCTCTTCTAGATCTCTCCCCCATAGCCAAGCCCTCCTGGGGAGCACCTTCCTTGGTCAACTTCTCTCACTGCTCATTGGACCGCAACACCGAGACCATGTCTTCATACTCCAAGGTCTCCTTGCCATAGAGCAGCGTCGTCACCAATGGAACATAGGAAGGGGGCAGCGAGCATAGTAGTAGCAATGACTTATCTTCCTCCTCCATCTTCACCCTGATGTTCAGCAACTTATTGCACATCTAGTCAAATTTTTGGATGTGACCCAAGACATCTCCACCTTCCTGCATTCGAAGGCTGTATAGTCTCTTCTTCAATATCAGTTTGTTACACATATTTTTTTCATATACATGGTGTGCAACTTCGACCAAAAATCTTTTGAGACCCTCTCCTCTAACACCAAATAGAGCACCGTATTTGCTAAACAACCTCTAATCATAGAACAAGCCTTCTTCTCTAGGGACATCCACTGACGATCCATCATCCTTCAGGCTTCTCCTCCAATGCCTGATCCAGATCTGCTTGAACCAAAAGATCTTTTACCCAAACTTTCTACACAAAAAATTTTCTTTCCCATCAAACTTCTCAAAATCAACCTTTATAGTACTTTTCATGGCTGGATCCAAATAAAAAATATAACAAAACTCCAAGAGATTTGAGAAATATCCTGACAGGGTCCTTGCTGAAATTTGAGCCTTTGAATATCTTCAACTTCTGGAGTCTCCTTCTTTTTCCACACAATCCATGCTCTGATACCAATTATTGGAGCAGCTTCCTCAGGTTGTGGATATTAGGAAACAGTAAAGATCTGATCATGGAGATCTTGAAGGCTAGCAATCAAGCAAAATAAAAATAGCCTTCAGGATTTCAGCAGCCTTGTAAATCCTATCAGTAGGATTTCTTTCTGCAATTTGAACCCCTTCTCCATCAAATCTGAAATCTATCTTTTGGGATCTGAAGTACTCTTGATGAAACCTCCAAAAAATAAAATATAGGATATGAACTCCTGGGTGGCCAAGAGGGGGGCACAAACAGGGGCATGCACAAGGAGGGCACTAGAAACCCTAGCGCCTCCTTTCTTTCCTTTTTAGGGTCGTGGCCAAGAAACCCTAGGTTTCTTGCTTCTAGATGTGGAGAGGACCAAAAAGAGAGAGAAAGAAAGAGAGAGAAAGTTAGAAAGAAAATAATTTTGTATTCTTTTCGATTCATCGAGTCAGAGTATAATGTATCTATATATACAAAGTCAACATGACCCAACTCAAAAACTCCCCTGCTAACTCAATATAAGATTGCGCTCATCCAAGATCATGTACACCCATGACTTGATCCAATCTCATAATCTTGAACTTAATCCTATCCTAAATATAAGTTAGCCCCTCAAGACCTAAAATCTCTAGACCTCAAGATCCGAAAGGCTGACAGCTTTCATCTAGGGCCCAAACTAGCCCTAAAAATCCCATGACCACCTCATGGACTTTAGACCTTGATCTCAGCTTTGGTCCCTTGAGCCTTAAGAGCACGGCCCAATAGGATCGACTCTTTTTAAACATGAGTCGACTCCTGATGAGGGGTCGACTCCCTCATTGAATAGTTTTTCTTCAAAAAATCATGAGTCGACTTCTCGATTTCAAAAGTCGACTCCTCGATATAAAAAACTATTCAAGGAGTTTAAAATCATGGGCAATCAAATCAGGGATCAAGAATGATATTCAACTCAATTTGGAGAATAAAAATTAATCAATTTGTTGGTTTTATTATCAATCAAATCAGATAAGATTAAATCAAGAGAAAATTAGATAAAGACTTTAAAAGTTTAGGTCCAGCTAGGGGAGATATTCAAAATCTTAAGGATCAACCTAGGATACAATACAATACAACAACATCAAACATGCATTCTATTATGAATAGATAACTTATCTTAATGTTCCTTGAATCAAGCAATTTTTGAGATATTTTAATAACTACATATCTTATGAAAATATCAAAAATTAATTTATGAGTTTTGCACCCAAAAATTTTCATATGCCATCAAACTCATTTTAATTTAAGTTTCATAAGTAATACCATGTTATTAGGGGTTTGGGAGCATGCTGAAGTTAAAACAAAACTTATGCTTCTACCAATCAATATGATATTAGAATTAAGAGAACATATTTATTAGTATATTCAATTAAGCACAAAAAAATCATCATAATATCAAGCATATATATGAAGCAACAAAATCAATCATTCAAGAAAAATAAATTCAGCAAGTAATGATGATATGATGTGAGAAAGATTTAGCTTTTACCAAATATCATTATCCATCCACTTTAACTCCTAAACATCCAATTTCAAGTGCTTGCTTCTTTTATGCCCTTAGATGCTTGGCATACCTCTGAAATTATTTTCTAAATTTTGATACCCAAGCCATCTTGGATCCATTAGAGTTACTGCACATAGCTTCTTTTGAAATCCAAATTTATTTCATTAAAGTATAATCATTTCTTTTAACATTACATTCTAAATTTTTTTATGGCCTACTTTGTTGTATTTGAAATAAACTATAGAATGATTTTCATATATAGCTTTACCAAATATATTTTTGATAAATTTCTATTTTCTTAAAGAATTAAAACTAATTCCAACTTTATCAAAAATAATCTTTTGATTATTCAAAATTAATTAAAGCTTTTGTGAGCCAATTGTGAACTTTTCAACCACATGCTTCAATATTTCAATCTCTTTTCTAAGTTTGGCAATTTCTTCCATTAGAGATTTTGCATATTTCAAAAGATTTTTTTTCTTCATCTAATATTTTTTTTCTTTCAAACGATCATCTTTTTCTATCAAAATTTATTATAAATATTTTTTTTCTTTAGCTAAAGACATATTTGAACTTTTAAGCTTCTTATTTTTCAATATTAACTTTTTATTTTCATTTATTAGATCATTAAAAACTTCATATAATTCATCAAAAGAAATTTTGAAAGAGTTTTTAAGATATACCTCATCATTATTGGTTATGAAGCATAAATGTGCAATACCTACCTCTTCTTCTTCATCAAAGTTAGAAATGTCACTATCTCCCCAAATAGCCATCATAGTACTTTTCTTGCTCCTTTTGGGATTTCTTTTGAGTAGGGGGCAATCCAATTTATAGTGCTTCAGCTTATTGTACTTGTAATAAATGACATTTCTTCTTTCTTTTTTCTTCAATATTTTTCTTCTTCTTCAAGCCTTTCTTCATGAGATACTTCTTGATTGTTCTTGTGAGTAGCACCAAGTCTTCTTCTTCATTTTCACTTTCTTCTTTATCTTTATCCTTCAACTCATCGCTATTTTCAAATTTGGATGTTTGATTTGAATGCAATGGTCTTTTTCTTTTTTGACTTTTCTTCTTTCTCTCTTTAGTTCATGTTCAACTTATGTGTCACAAGTGAACCTATCAACTTCTCTATGGATAGCTTGCTAAGATCTTTCGCTTCTTATATGGCTATTACTTTGGCTTTTCATGTCTTTGACAAATATTTTAAAACCCTCATGATTAGTATATGTTTTGCCAAGACCACTGAAAGCATTAACGATATCAGTGAATCTAGAGAACATATCGAAAAAGACTCATATTATTCCATCTTGAGTAATTCATAATTGTGAACAAGCATATTAATTTTAGATTGTTTAGCTTGGTTTGTTTCTTCATGAGTTTTTTTTAATCTGTCTCAAATTTTTTTAAGGATATATAAGTAGATATTCTATTAAATTCATGTACATCTAAAGGATAATATAAACCACTAACAGCTTTTGCATTTAATTTTGCCATCTTTTTATCATTCCCATTCCAATCCTTTTCTAATTTCAGAAAAGACACTCAATTTACTTCAATTATAGGTGTGTGTGGTCCTCTAGTTATAACTCTCCATATGTCATAATCTAAAGCTTATATGAAAATTCTCATTCTAGCTTTTTAAAAAATATAATTTGTGCCATTAAAGAGTGGTGGTCTCTGTATAGATTGACTTTTGGTAAATGAGGAATCAATTGGGGTTGCCATGATCTTTCACTCAAGATCACTAGGTTAACAAACAATATTAGAGCACCCACTTTGATATTAATTATTTCTCAGAAGGTAATAACCCAATACGGGGGATGAATTAGGCTCTTTAAAAATTTTAACTAAATTCTGAAATCTAAGTAATGATGTGTTTAACTTATGTGATTGTGAAGTAAAAGCAATTATATGCAATAGTGGAAATAAAAGATAAAATAAGCTATGTAAAAATTAAGATAATGCTAAGCCAGAAATAAAAGTAAGTCAAGCAAGCACAAGAAGCCACAACACAAATATGACCAAACTTATATTATTTTGGTGCAACTCTACACCTACATTTACTCTTCGAGAGCTCCTTAAAAATTTACTATAATCTTCTTGATTACAATATATTTATTTTATCCAAAAATATAAATAAATTTAGTTAATTTTTTAAGATCACCAACCATAATCTATACATCGATTATTTTTTGGATTCACAATCAACCAAGTTGATTTTATGGGCTCACCAATCAAAACCTATCATATCCAATTCTGTGCTTGGATGGGCCTAAGTCTAAGTTTTTTTCCTCCAAAAAGGTTTTAAAGAAAATAAGATATAAGAGTAAGATTTTCAGTATAGAAAATAAAATGAAAAAAAAACTCTTTGCGGTATTGAGAAGTGGCTGTGGAATTGCTTTTTCGAAGCTTGACTTCTCTTCAATTGATGCTTGAGAGGATGGAGATGATATTGGAGAAGATCACTCTTTAAAAGTTCTTAAATCTATGCACTTGTTTCCTCTCTTTTTTAATGGTGTTCCATGAATCTCACACAAATGGAGTGTTTCCCTCTTTAATCTGTCTTAATCTACTTTTCTAAATTTTTGTCAAGCCTTTAATAGTCTTGGAATTAGTTGGAGAATGAGTTTTGATCATTGAAAAACTTGGACTAGCCTTTAGAGTGGAGAAATAGCCATTGGAGATGTTATAGAAAACTAGCCATTATACTGATTCCATGCTTGGGGTGACTTTACTTCCTTTAGGGTTAGTCGACTCTTGAACTCTACATGAGTCGACTTGGCCACAAAGTTTGAAAAATTAGTTTTGTATCTTCTCTAAGAGAGTCAACTCATCTTTCGCAGGAGTCGATTCGAGCGCATGCCAGTCTAGTTTTAATTTGACAGAGTGGACTCCTCTTCCTTAAGGTCGACTCCACTAAGGGGGTGTTTGGTTCGTAACCAAAATTAGAATAGAAATGAAAATCAGAATAGCTTGGAATCAGAATCGAAATGACCAAATCTCTGAAGTATTTGGTTTGTGACCTGAATCGAAATCAAAATCAAAATTGAAATAAAAATTTGAATCCATAGAGGAGAGTAGGGATTGAGTTCTATATAGATTGAGCCATTCCCATTCTACTCTAAAATTGGAATCGAAATGGGACTCCTCCCAACCAAACAATTGGAATGAAAATCATCCATTTCGATTTTGATTCCAGACCCCCACTCCCCCTGACGAAACACCTCCTAAGACTAAATCTTAAAAAATCATCTTTAAAATCCTTGACTTAGCTTCTTTTGAGAAAATTTTTTTCATGGATGAATTCTTTAATTTAAGCATCTTGAAAATCCTTTATTCATCTTTGAAACACATGATTAGAATTATAGTTACTCAAAATTTGATAATCATTAAAATCAACCATAGAATAATCAACACCTTTATTTCTATCATTTAGGGGATCGCTATGGGGTCTTCCACTAGTTCTCCTCTTTCTTTAGTTATCTTGTCGTGAGTATTAAGCCCCTCAACAGGGAGAGCAGTAGGTGATCTCACTTCTTGAAGGGTACTTGTATAGTAGTGCCAAGCTAGCACTTGATCTCCATGACCTCTCCGACCTCATGCCTAGCAGGAGACTTCATCAACAAGTGATAGGTTGATGCTATAACCTAAGAGACATTCAACCCTAATCACCCTAAGATAACATTATATCTAGAAGGTGCTCTAACGACTAAGAAATCAATATTGGTGGTAGACTGTCAGGGCTCCCATCCAGCATGACTAGTAGGGCGATGACCCTTCAATCGATGCGATATCCCAGTGAAACCTACAAGGGAGGAATTGAGCTTGCCTAATCGATCTGAAAAAATATTCATTTTGGAGAATGCATCGTAAAATAAAATATTGATTGAGCTTTTATTATCCATTAAGATGTGGTATATTCATAATTTAAAATATTTAAAGATACAACCACCGTATCTTTGTGCAAAAATTGGACCCTCTCTGCATCCTCTTTGGAGTGATTGCTTTTTTGATTTCTATCTTTTAGCTAATTCTCTAGATCCTATCTCATCATGTCCCCCAGTGATGGTATTGATCACACTAGCTGTAGGTCGATTTTCTACTAGCTGCTCTTACTGAAGCTGCTCCAGATGATGTGACACTTTCGACAGTTCCATAAATCCTTCCCTTATATGGTGATGAAATGATCCAATCAGACAAGCTCCTCGATCTCATCTTGGAGCTGGATGTAGTCCTAGATATCATAGCCATGGTCATGATGATAGAGGTAATATTTCTTCCAAATACAATTTTCCTATCGAGACTTCATTTCCACCCTGCGTAACTGCTCTCTAATCTCCATAAGTATTGAGTTTTAAAAGTATTAAGAGGAGTGTAGTTAGTGAACCTCCTCAGTGGAGACCAGTGCCTTGGTGATAGATGATGCTATCTTTGGGAGCTTCTAGGTTATTGGCCCGAGGAGAGATTTTAGATCTTCAGCATCGAGACGAAGCTCTGGACCCACTATAAGAGAACAGTGATTTTGTGACCGAATTTTTTGATTGAAATTTGTGATCGATTTTATGATCAAAATTTTTTATGATCGATTTTCCTATTGATTATTAAAAAAATTAATATAGCGATCAAAAAATATCAATCACAAATTTTACCTCCTCAGTGGGGACTAGTGTCTTGGTGATAGATGATGCTGTCTTTGGGAGCTTCCAGGTTACTAGCTCTGTGGAGAGGTTTTACATCTTCAGCATCGAGATGGAGCTCTGGACCCATTACAAAAAAATAGTGATTTTGCGATCGATTTTACGATCAAATTTTTTGGTTAAATTTATGATTGATTTTGCGATCGAAATATTTTACGATCAATTTTATGATCAATTATTAAAAAAAATTAATATAACAATTGAAAAATATTGGTTGTAAAATTAGTTGCAAAATTAAAATTTTATGACCAATTTTGCAATTGATAATAAAAAATAATATAGCAACCAAAAACTTACGATCGATTTTGCAACCAAAAAGCTAAATATAAAAATAAATTTATAAAATCTTAATTATTTTTAATTTAAATATATTTGTGATCAATTTTTTGATTGTAAACATTTTTAATAATTTACAACTAAAAAATTGATCACAAAATATTTTAATTATTTTTAATTTAAATATATTTATGATTGATTTTTTGATTATAAAATATTAAAAAAATTTATGATCAAAAAATTGATCAAAAAATACTTGAATTATATTTTTAATCTATGAATAATTTTATGATCAATTTTTTGATTGTAAATTTTTTAATATTTTATAATCAAAAAATTGGTTACAAAATATTTAAATTATTTTTTAAATTTAAATATATTTATGATCTATTTTTTAATTGCAAAATATTAAAAAAAATTATGACCAAAATATCGATCATAAAATGCTTGAATTATATTTTTTAATCTATAAATAATTTTATGTTCAAATTTTCAATCATAAATTTTTTAATATTTTACAACCAAAAAATCAATTACAAAATATTTTAATTATTTAAATATATTTATGATCAATTTTTTGATTATAAAATATTAAAAGATTTATGATCAAAAAATTGATCACAAAATACTTAAATTATTTTTCTAATCTATGAATATTTTTATGACCAATTTTTTTGATCATAAATTTTTTTAATATTTTAAAACCAAAAAATTGATTACTAAATATTTTAAATATTTTTTAATTTAAATATATTTATGATAGATCTTTTGATTACAAAATATTAAAAAAGTTATGATCAAAAAAATGATCATAAAATTTTGAATTATTTTTTAATCTATGAATAATTTTATGACTAATTTTTAGTCAAAATATTAATATTTTACAATCAAAAAATCGATTACAAATATATTTTATAAATAAATATATTTTTTTTGAATATGATTTAATTTTAAAATTAAAAATTTATCTTCATCATTTATTATATAAATAATTATCATTAGAGTATCGTCACAGAAGACCACTTTGATCCAGTAGTCTTAGTAATATTGATCAATAAAATTTAATTTCGACAGTCACAAATGATTGTGTGATGATCTGATAGATAGAAATCACTGATGGATTCAAAAGTTTGCAATGATAATTTTAGTGATATTTGTAACATACTATCAAAATTTTATTTCAATCTAATATCATTATCATGATCAATTTAGTATAGAATAATTTGGATCATTAAATAAAAAATAAATAATCAAAAGGTCAAATGACATTCGATTATAAGATAATTTTTTAAATCAATGATCTTTGCTACTACTTTAATTATCTATATGGTGGTGATCGTAAAATTAAATCATACATATATGAACCATCCATGTTAAGCAGATCTTACAAAAGTATAAGTATAATTACTTAAAAAAATTAAGAATGAGTATCAAGAGACATATAGTTTTAGATAGTTCATATACATGTGGTTTGAATTTTATGATCTCCACCATACAAATGATCAAATTAGTAGCAAAAATTATTTATCTAAAAAATTATCTTATAATTGGATGCTGTTTGATCTTTTGATCACTTATTTTTTATTTAATGGTTCAAATTATTCCGTGCTAAATTAGCTATGATAATGATGTCCGATTAAAGTAAAATTTTGATAGTATACTATAAATATCATTGAGATCATCATTGTGAGTTTTTGGATCCATCGATTATCTCTATCTATCAGATCATCATACGGTCATTCATGATCATTGAAATTAAATTTTATTGATCACATAGCTAGAGCTATTGGATCGAGGTAGGTTTTTGTGATGGTATCCTAACAATAATTATTTTAGATAATGAACAGTAAAGATGAACTTTAAATTTTAAAATTATACCATATTCAGAAAAAAATAAGAAAAAAATTATATTCAATTGTAAAATATATTTTGATCGAATTTTTGGTTGTAAAATATTAATAAAATTTACAACCAAAAAATTGATCGCAAAATACTTGAATTATTTTTTAACCTATAATAATTTTATGAATAATTTTTTGATCATAAAATTATTTATAGGTTAAAAAAATAATTCAAGTATTTTATGATCAATTTTTTGATCATAATTTTTTTAATATTTTATAATAAAAAATTGATCAAAAATATATTTAAATTAAAAAATAATTAAAATATTTTATGATCGATTTTTTGATTACAAAATATTAAAAAAATTAATAATCAAAAAATTGATCATAAAATACTTGAATTTTTTTAATCTATAAATAATTTTATGATCGATTTTTTGTTCATAAAATTAATATTTTGTGATTGAAAAATTGATCACGAAATTAATTTTAGATTAAAAGAATAATTTAAATATTTTGTGATCAATTTTTGTGATGGCCTCCTCTCCCCTCCTTGGTGATCACCCATGACGGCCTCCCTCCCCGGCCTCCTCCCCAACACCCGAACCCTCTCTTCCCCTCCCCGACCCACTAATGAGGGCCCACCTTCCCCTCCCCATGACTGCCCATGGTGGACTCCCTTTGCTAGCCTGCCCGCGATGGCCTCCTCTCCCCTCTGATCTCCCACTCTGACCTACCCGTGATGACCCCCTCCCCTCGGTGTTCCCTGTGATGGCCTCCCCTCGTCGGCTTGCTCGTGATGGCCCCCTCCCCTCTGACCTTCCCATGTCAGTCTACCTGTGATGGCCCCCCTCCCCTCCTTGGTGACTACCCGTGATGGCCTCCCCTCATCGGCCCACCCGCAATGGCCTCCTCTCATTGTGAGCCATGAGAAATGGATGAGAAATGCCCTCGATTCACAGTGGACCACAAGAAACTGATGGAAAATGCCCTAGGTCCACACCTCGC
This sequence comes from Elaeis guineensis, assembly GCF_000442705.2. Taxonomy (NCBI): domain Eukaryota; kingdom Viridiplantae; phylum Streptophyta; class Magnoliopsida; order Arecales; family Arecaceae; genus Elaeis; species Elaeis guineensis. The sequence goes on along the minus strand of NC_025996.2, from coordinate 54,757,665 downwards.
TCCATGGACCATGCCAATCAAATTTTATTTTAAATAATCATATAAAAAATAAAATATATAAAAAAAATAATATTATAAAAAATAATATAACAATAAAAGGTATAAAATAAAAATTTAATGATCAATTTTATAATCAATTTTAAAAATTAAAATATTATAAAAATAAATTATGATTTATTTTGCAATTGATTTTTTTTACTTAAAAATTTTAAAAATAATTAGCGACCAATTTTGCGATCAATTTTATAAAAGAAATATTTTAATAAAATTAATGATCATTTTGGTGATCGATTAATTAATTAAAAAATAAAAATAATTAGTGATTGATTTTATGATCAATTTTATTAATATAAAAAATTAAATATAATTAACGACTAAATTTATGATCACTTTATTAATAAAAAAAATATTTTAGTAAATTTTAACAATCGATTTTGTGATCGATTTTAGCAATCAATTTTTAAAAAATAAAATATTTACAAAATTTAAATTATTTTTTATTTTTCAATCACTAAATCGATCATAAAATTTTATAATCAAAAAAGATCGCAAAATATTTGCAACCAAGATTTTTGCAATCGATTAAAATCGATCGTAAAATAAATTAGCAACTGATTTTTATTATTTTGTAATTGATTTTTTGATCGCTAAATCCCTATTTTTTTGTAGTAACCATGGCCAACTCTTGGGGAGGTTCTCCAGGATCATGGAGATCTTAGGACTACCTTTATTTTCTTCAATCGAAGCCTCGACAAAATTCCCATGCTTCCTAAAGACTTCATTAGCTCGGGCATATTTTTTAGTCTGGTCTAACATCTCCATAAAATACTTTGGATGTTTTTTCTCCAAAGAGTAGAAGATAGAATTCTTCTAAAGTCCATCCTTTAGGACGATCATTATGATCGACTAATTTAACATCTCCATGACTATATAAACCTCTTCTATTAATACCTGACCAAAGAATTGATGAAATATATTATTGGATTATTAATTCCATTCATATGGTGGTTAAGCGGAGAATATAAAATTTTAGAGCTTTTCCTTGACCAACTCCCCACTTTATTCTTTAATTCTTCTAACTTTAATATGGGCTGGAGTTTTTTTTTTTTTTATAATCAGTGCAATATCTTAACTCATTAAGCTTTTATCTAACCCTTGTAGTGAGCCTTGGGCCAATAAACTCCTAAATCAGTTGACTTTAAAACATTAGGTGTAGAACACATCTCGGACTTATTGACTCGGGTCGAACAGGCTACAAGTCAAGACTGATTGTGTGACAGAATTTTTTTCACATCTTTATTTTTTGACACGAGACTCATAGCTTGCTTAGATGGAAAGGCATGATTACTCAATGAGACAATGTTTAAAATCTATTTTTATTTTGTTAAGTATTTTGCGTATATTGATATTTTTTGCTCATACCCATACAAAGTAGATTATTTATTGATATAAGTTAGAAAAGGATTTTAGAATAGTTCAAAAATTTATTCTATTCTAGACTTAACTATTTATTAGATTTCCTTCATAATTGATCCTTGGTATTTCAAAAATTTTCTATACCATTAATCAATCATTGATTAAATTGCTTGATTAACTTCAATCAAGATGAAATCAGGTACATGAGACTAATTGTTACTAGATTCGAGGACTTAATTAATTTATTTATCCTCTTCCCAACTTAATTAACTTTATCCTTAATGGAGAAAGAAAATAAAGGATATAATAGATAAATAAGTGTTGGTGCAAAAATCCACTTGCGCCGGAGAAGCTGGAGTCGAGGGAGTCGTGGTCGCCGCTGGGACATGCAAAGGAAGTCTAAACCGGAGGTGGGGTTGCTCCGGCAAGATCCTCCGACGCTCAAGTCAGTTCTCTGCCTCAAAAAGAATGGAGTGCTCAAACAGAGAATTTAGCAGAGTTTTTAGGTAAAAAACTAGAGCTTATAGAATAACGTATCTGGGACCCCCTCTTATAGGCGGAAGGGGCAGTAGCCTGATAGCGATATCTGTAACCGTCTGGCAGTGGGCTGCCCAGGGTCAGACGGAGTTTGTTGCAAAGAGTAGTGGAGTGGACCCGTGGCCATCACCGGGGCGTGCCACGTGGAGTCTGCCGCGGGGAGTGGAGCGGTGTCCATTGTCGCGACTTGCCAGCGGATGGGAGAATCGTGCGGTATCCGTCGCAGGAAGTGGAGTAGTGCTGTGACCGTTACTGCGGCCTGTCAGGGAGTGATGGAGCTGCGCGGAATCCACCGCAGGAAGTGGAGCGGGATCGCGGTGGCTGTTGTGTCGCGCCTGGGAGTGCAGATCCGTCGGCTGAAGTTCGACAATGGTCGGAGCTGATGACGGAGTCCGGCTCCCGCAGGAGTCCGAGTGGAGTCCTTCTGCAATTAAAGTCAGGTGTGAAGTCTGACTCCCGTAGGAGTCCGGATGGATCTTACCGGCAGTTGAAGTTGGCGACGGAGCCCAGCTCCCGTAGGAGTCCGGGCGGAGTCCTCCTTGAGGTTGGAGTCGTGGGCGGAGCCCGGCTCCCGTGGGAGTCCGGGCGGAGTCCTCTCGGAGTTGAAGTCACGGGCGGAGCCCGGCTCCCGTAGGAGTCTGGGTGGAGTCCCCTGCAATTAAAGTCAGGTGCGAAGTCCGACTCCCGTAGGAGTTTGAACGGATCTTATCGGCAGTTGAAGTTGACGACGGAGTCCGGCTCCCATAGGAGTCCGGGCGGAGTCCCCCTTGAGGTTGGAGTCGTGGGCAGAGCCCGACTCCCGTGGGAGTCCGGGCGGAGTCCTCTCGGAGTTGAAGTCACGGGCGGAGCCCAGCTCCCGCAGGAGTCCGGGCGGAGTCCCCTGCAATTAAAGTCAGGTGCGAAGTCCGGCTCCCATAGGAGTTCGGACGGATCTTACCGGCAGTTGAAGTTGGCAACGGAGCCCGGCTCCCGTAGGAGTCCGGGCGGAGTCCCCCTTGAGGTTGGAGTCGTGGGCGGAGCCCGGCTCCTGTGTGGGTCCGGGCGGAGTCCTCTCGGAGTTGAAGTCACGGGCGGAGCCTGGCTCCCGCATTAGTCCGAGCGGAGTCCCCTGCAATTAAAGTCAGGTGCGAAGTCCGGCTCCCGTAGGAGTTCAGACGGATCTTACCGGCAGTTGAAGTTGGCGATGGAGCCCGGCTCCCGTAGGAGTCCGGGCGGAGTCCCCCTTGAGGTTGGAGTCGTGGGTGGAGCCCGGCTCCCGTGGGAGTCCGGGCGGAGTCCTCTCGGAGTTGATTCTGCTGAGAACTTCGGCTGTGGGTATTTTATACCCAACACCAGTCCCCCTACTTTCGAGTTTGAATTTCGAATGAAGAAAGTACAGAGAGATTGGCATAGCCAAAGTTGTCCCCTCGAATCCTGCGCACGACCGCCCCCATATATTTTGGCATTAAATGTGCGCGTGCTGGAGTCTTTTCGAATCGGAGCGATACGAAGGGACCCTTCGAAATTCCCGTCGGTACACTGGCCCAGGTACGGTGCCATAATGGCTCTATCGATTCATCAGCCGCTTTTAGCCGCCCGCCCGGGGGAGTGGGACACGTGTCGGGCGCGGGCTGGCCTGGGGGGATTCGCGATCATTATGGTGCCGGATCCCAGGGTCTATTTAAACCCGTCCTCCTACCTTTAGGGGTCCTATTCCATTCTAGAGTTTTATCAGTGTCTGCCTTCCCTTCGAGAGCCCTGTTTCAGTTGGTATCTTCTCGAGCCGTAGGCGCTCTCCAAATCGTCCCTCTAGTCCCTCAGAGCGATCTAGGTTAGTTCCAGCACCTTCAACCTTCTTCCCACCGCTTAGGGACTTCTTCTTTGCCATTATTTTTGTATTCCTCCGAGTTAGTTTCCTGTGACCCCTCGCCCCTCATTCTGTCCGTCTTCTTCGGGATCTTTAGAGCCCTCATTCGAAGCTACTCGAAATGTCATCTGGCTCTTCTGCTTCCTGCAGTTCTGGGAGTTCTTCCACCTCAAACCCCCAGGTCCCTTACTCTATAGACGAACCCGCGTCTGGGGCTGGGCTCCGCCCGATTTTTGCACCGGGCGCCATTCCATATTCCCTGACTTCGGAGGAACTCCTTCTGATAAGGGTTCAGTATAGAGTTCCTCCGGAGTATGACCTGGAGCTGCCTAGCCCTTCTGACCGGGCTAGCACTCCCCCATCCGATCGTTTTTGTCTGTATCAGGAGGTGTTCCGTGCCGGACTCCGGCTTCCACTTCCTTCCTTTGTTGTCGCCCCCTTCCGCTTCTTAGACATCTCCTTGGCTTCTGTGGCCCCGAATTCTTTTAGGTTTTTGATAGGATTTCTCTCCCTTTGCCACGTAGTCGAGGTCCAACCGTTCCTCTCCCTGTTTAGGCACTTCTATACTTTCAAGCGCCATCCTTCGGTGAAAGACTTGTGGTACTTCTCTCCCCAGTTCGGCAAGAAGGGGTTGCTGAAAGGTGCCCCTTCTTCAATCCACAATTGGAAGGAAAAATACCTCTTCGTCCACTGCCCGACCTTGAGGCTGGGCCTACCTCCTTGGGGCTCTCTGAGGGATTCTGTCCGCCGGGCTCCCAGCCTAGGGGAGGATGACCTCCAGGCTGCCCGGAAGCTTCTTGCCTACTCCGCTCCTTCCCTCCCCAATCTTCTGAGGGAGCAATTTCTGTTCAACATTGGCCTGAGCCCCCAGGATCCTGCGAGTACTTCATTCTTCCCTTATCTTCTTTTCTTCTGCCCTTCTTCTTCTTCTTCTTTTTTTCACTCTTCTTCCTTCCCTCTCCTTTTCTCCTCTTTCTTCTTTCTCTTTCTTTTTTTTTTTTTTTTGACTCTTGATTGATTGGTCTGCTTCTTTATCTTTCTCTCTCTCTTTTTTTTTTTTTTTTTAAGGAATGGACGCCGAAGCAGCGCGGATGCTTGCCAGGGGCCTTAGGGCCCACAAAAGGAAGGGTGTCGCGACCTTCGGATCGGCGAAGAGGGCCAGGGCGGAGGAGTCGAGCTTGGCCGCACCCGCCCAGGCGGCTCCAGCGATTGACATTCCCTCGGATGCCAAGGCAACGGCTCCTCAGGCCTCCTCGAGGAGTCCGCCGGCTGGGGCCCCTGTTTCGGGGGTCCGCTCCATGGAGGCACCCGTGGCCGAGATGGGGAAGAGAAGGAAATCGGTGGCCCGCAGGGTGAGTAGCCGTCGAACTGTCACTGATGAGTACCTCTGCTCCGAAGAGGGGCCGGAGAATCCCTTCAATGACAGGGACTTGATCAGGTGGTTGATCGACGGCTGCATTCTGCCCGACGTCATCGAGAGGATCGACCGCACCGATCCTGAGCAGCGGGCCTGGGACTCTTTGGGATCCTTCCTTGAGGTAAGCAAATCTTTATTTACCTGACTATTCGGCCTTTGTTCTGATCCCCTAGCCGCCCTTGCAGATTGGGCACCAGCTCCTCGCCAATATCGAGGTGGTGAACCGTGCGAGGAGGGACATCCTCCAGGTGGAGGAGCACTGCCGGGCCAAGGTTGCTCGCCTCCAAGCAAAAACGACCGAAGTAGCCGCCCTCCAAGAGGCCCTGGAAAGAGAGAAACAAGCCCGGGAGGAGGAGAGGCAGACCTTGGAGGAGTCGGCGAGAAGGGTGGAGGCCGATGTTGCCAACTTGGCTGAGCAGATTTCGGTCCTGGTCTCGGAGGCCAGAGTCCTTGCGGTAGAGGAGTTCAAGGCTTCCGCGGAGATGAGGGACCTGAATGTCCAATTCGGCTAGGAGGCATTCATCAAGGGGTTTGAGCTCTGCCAAGAGAAGGTGGCCAAAAAATTTTTGGAGCTCAACCTCAGCTTCCTAGGTGAGGAGTCCGAAGACGAGGCCGGTCCCTCGCCAGCCGCCACTGCTATTGCAGCCCCCTTGCCGGGGATGCCGAGTTCTCCAACCCCCGCCCCTGAGGTCTGAGACCTCCGACCTTGTATTTTTATTTCATCACAATTTTTCTTTTCTTTTTTGTCTTCAAAAATCATCCAATCAACAAAGTTGAATTTCTTATCGTGGATAGCTTCTCCTCCCTCCCCTTCTTCTCTCTGCTTTTCTTCCTGTGATGAGTCGTGCTTTGACGCTTTTGCTTTTCGACGGTAGTGTCCTGCAGAAGTCCTTCCCCTGCCCCTGGGGATCCCGCTGAAGTTGACGATCCAGTGGTTGAAGAAGGAAGTCCTTCACTTGACAAAGAAGTCAAAGAAGATGGAGGGCGAGCTTCGTAGATTGAGGGAAGGTCATTCTGAAGCCACCGCAGAGGCCACCCACTTTCGGAATCTCCACGTGAAGGGGATCATGGAGTATAGCTGGAGGAAGACAAATTTCGCGAAGGAGCTTAAGGAATGCAAGAAGAGCACCAGCGACCGAATTTGGGCTCAGGCCTCCAGGATTAGCGCCCTCAAGGTGGAACTGTCAGCCGCGAAGGGGAAGATCGGCCAACTGGAAGGAAGTTCATCCCGGCTCTTGGCTCGGGTCGACGACGACCAGGAGTGGTCGAACAAGGTCTCCGACCTTCAGCAGCGGCTTCAGAACGTCGAGGTGAGTCACGACGTGCATCGGGCCAGCTAGCGCAGGAAGGTGGAGGAATATAAAGGGAGACTCAGGACGGCAACCGATGAAGTCGCCCGTCTCCAGAGGCAGCTGGCCAGCAGGGCTCAGCTTACTTCCGCACGGGATTCTGATGAGCTCCAGTCCCTAAGAGGAACCGTTGAAGGGATTTCTGTCGCCCTTGGGGAAAAGACAGCCGAGCTGCAACAACTGAAGATTCAACTGGCATACGAGCAGCGGGCCGTCGCGGATGCGGAGGCGGAATCCGAGGTCTTGAGGAAGAGGCATCGAGAGGCGGAGGCTGAGAGCCAGCGATTTTGTCGGGCGCTCCAGGACGCACTGCAGAAAAGGAAAGAGCTAGAAGAAGAAATGGAGAATGTAAGGCAGTCCTGGATGAGGGGTGGAGCAGATAACTCTAGGTCGGAGGGAGCAGAGCCTCCTTAGAGCTCTTTTCACCCTTCTATCTTTTCATGTATTTACTTTCCTTTTTGTTGTTTTGCTTTTCTTTCCTTGGCCTTCCGAGCTTTGTAGCGTGTATTTCGAAAATGGAATGAAAAGGGTGTTTTGTGTTACCTCGTCCGTGCGTTGTATTAAATTATCGTCCGTCGAACTTTTCTTGTCGTTCGACTTGTCTGATGTAGACATCGTTGGGAGGTGCCCAGTCGTCGATGCGTTAGCTCGCCTTCCTCGTCGTACATGGCCGCAAGCCCGAGCTTGGCGGTCCGGACTCTGCATTACTTCAGGGACGTCGCTGTCTTCCTAACCTGTGTCGGGAGTCTTTTCAGAGGCCGGGGGTGTTTGGTAGGAACTCCCCATCTCCGTTGGGACGAAGTCCTTTAGGTCTTAGGTGCGGTTTGTCCTTCATCTGTTTCCGTCGTAGTTCGTCGCCCTTCCTTTTTAATTTTCCTCCTCTTCTCCGAGTGAGGGCCCTCCCCTCGCTTTTTGCGGGGTTGCATAGGAGCGTGGGGGTGCCGCTAAGGGGCTCTTTTTTTTTTTTTTTTTTTATCCGATCTTGTTGGGCGGCCGGGTTTCGTCACCATCAGGATGAGGTTCTCCTCCCATTCCCACGAGGGCACGTAAGGGCCGTTGCCAGGGCGAGCGGAGTCTTTCTTGCTGCAGAAGTCACGGATGGAGCCCGGCTCCCGTAGGAGTCCGAGTGGAGTCTCCCTAGCTGCAGAAGTCACGGACGGAGCCCGGCTCCCGTAGGAGTCCGGGTGGAGTCTCCCTAGCTGCAAAAGTCACAGACGGAGCCCGGCTCCCGTAGGAGTCCGGGTGGAGTCTCCCTGGATGCAGAAGTCACGGACGGAGCCCGACTCCCGTAGGAGTCTGGGCCTTCGACCTTGCTCAAGTCAGGGCAGGGTTCTCCTCCTATTCCCGACATGGCCGTGGGGGCACGTTAGGGCGCTGTAAGGCCTCTCCCCCCGTTCGGTCTAAAAGAATCGGGCCTTTGACTTTGCTCATGTCAGGACGAGGTCCTCCTCCAGTTCCTGACATGGCTGTGGGGGCGCGTTAGGGCACTGTAAGGCCTCTCCCCCCATCCGGTCTAAAAGAACCGGGCCTTTGACTTTGCTCATGTCAGGACGAGGTCCTCCTCCTGTTTCTGACATGGCTGTGGGGACACATTAGGGCGCTGTAAGGCCTCTCCCCCCATCCGATCTAAATGAACCGAGCCTTTGACTTTGCTCATGTCAGGATGAGGTCCTCCTCCTGTTCCTGACATGGCTGTGGGGGCACATTAGGGCGCTGTAAGGCCTCTCCCCCCATCCGATCTAAAAGAACCGAGCCTTTGACTTTGCTCATGTCAGGACGAGGTCCTCCTCCTGTTTCTGACATGGCTGTGGGGGCACATTAGGGCGCTGTAAGGCCTCTCCCCCATCCGGTCTAAAAGAACCGGACCTTTGACTTCGCTCATGCCAGGACGAGGTCCTCCTCCTGTTCCTGGCATGGCTGTGGGGGCACATTAGGGTGCTGTAAGGCCTCTCCCCCAATCCAATCTTGAGATAGTCGGACTTTCATTTCAGGTATGTTAGGATGGGGTTCTCCCCCCGTTCCTAACATACCTTTGTTTCAGGCATTTGGAAGGGTCATATCCAGTCGTGACAAATCCATGCCAAATGGGAAGAGTACGTCAAGCAGAAAAAAATTTAGATTCAAGGTGAAATAGTAAGTGATACATTTACAGATTTTTCGAGTTCCACGGTTGTGGGAGGTTTGCTCCTCCTTGAGGCCCTCCGGTGATGGAGTCGATGGTCCCGATGGGAGGCCGATCCCCGGGTTGCTCCTCCTTTCTTGGTGGTTCGGGCTGTGGAAGGGCCCTTGGCCGATCTCCTCTACCCTCAGGCCTGCGTCGGATGAACCTGTCGAGTCGACCTCGCCGAATGAGCTCCTCGATCTCGTCCCGGAGCTGGATGCATTCCTCCGTGTCGTGGCCGTGGTTGCGGTGGTAGAGACAGAACTTGTTGGGGTTGCGCTTCCCAGGGTGTGTGCGCATCCTCTCCGGCCTAGGGAGCTGCTCCCTGACCTCCATCAGTACCTGAGCCTTCGAGGCGTTGAGGGGGGCGTAGTTGCGGAATCTCTCCGGTGGAGAACCCCGCCGAGCCCCGCGATCCGGACTTCTCTGCCTGCACATCCGGGGTGGAGTACGGGCACGCTTGTGCCCAGGAGGGGATCGAGAATGCAGCCGGACTTCTCTTGGCCTTTTTTCGATCACAGGCTCACTCGAGTCTCCCGCCTGCCGCTCCCTCGCTGTCTCTTCATCCTTCATTTTGAAGGCTTTTTCCGCTCGGGCGTATCCTTCAGCCCGAGCCAGCAAATCAACAAAATCTCTGGGGTACTTCTTCTCCAGAGAGAACAAAAGGTCATTCTTCTGAAGGCCACCCTTCAGGGCAGCCATTGCGACTGATTGGTCCAAGTTCCAGACCTCCAGCGCTGCGATGTTGAAGCGGTTGATGTAGGCCCGAATGGACTCCCCTTCCCTCTGCTTGATATTGAGGAGGGACTCCGAACCTTTTCGGGGGCACCGACTGCTGACAAAATGGGCCATAAATTGGTGGCTCATTTGATCGAAGGAAAAGATGGTACCCGATTTTAAAGCCGAGTACCAGTTCCTCGCCGCTCCCTTCAAGGTGGACGGGAAGGCCCGGCATAGAATGGCGTCAGGAGCACCGTGAAGCAGCATCATCATCTGGAAGGCCTCCAAATGATCAATCGGGTCCGAAGTCCCATCGTAGCTTTCGAACTGGGGGAGCTTGAAGTTTGGCGGGATCGGTTCCTGCATGATCATTTGAGAGAAGGGAGGGTCAGTACAGATATCCTCACCATAAGCGGGGGGAGCATGGCGGAGTTCTTCGATCCGCCGGTTCATCTCCTGGAGCCTCCGATCCAGGAAATCCTCCCGACTTTGAGTCTCGAGGGTCCTCTGGCAGAATGGGGACAGGGATCTTCCAAGGGTGGAGTCATGGTTCGATTGAGGGCTCTCCACCCTCCAATTCATTTTCCCAGGAAGGACGGGGCGGCTGGCCCAGGTGGCCCGCCCTGCCGTCAGATTCTGGTGTTCCGGGGACACCCTTTCCAGGCGTACTGATGCCTGCGGCTGCTGCTGCTGCATAGCCTGCACAGCTTCTGTGAGGCCTTTGACCTACTGCGCCAGTAGGTCAAACTGCTCCGCACCGATCGCCGCCGTCGGAGGAGGAGGAGGAGGTTGAGAAACAGGAGAGGAGGCCGGAGCTTGAGATCTGGCCGCGGAGGCCGTGGACCGTCGCGTGGACGCCTTGCGGGGAGGCATCAAGTAAGGATCCCATGGGGGAAACAAAAAGTAGGTGTCGGAGGAGACGATCGGAGGCGGCTCCGTTGAGCGCTCCTTTAAGAACAAGGGTACTGTGAAGATACACGCCCTTCCTCTAGCGCCAATCCTGTTGGTGCAAAAATCCACTTGCGTCGGAGAAGCTGGAGTCGAGGGAGTCGCGGTCGCCGTCGGGACCTGCAAAGGAAGTCTAAACCGGAGGTGGGGTTGCTCCGGTAAGACCCTCCGACGCTCAAGTCAGTTCTCTGCCTCAACAAGAATGGAGTGCTCAAACGGAGAATTTAGCAGAGTTTTTAGGTAAAAAACTAAAGCTTATAGAATAACGTATCTGGGACCCCCTTTTATAGGCGGAAGGGGCAGTAGCCTGATAGCGATATCTGTAACCGTCTGGCAGTGGGCTGCCCAGGGTCAGGCGGAGTTTGTTGCGAAGAGTAGTAGAGTGGACTCGTGGCCATCACCGGGGCATGCCACGTGGAGTCTGCCACGGGGAGTGGAGCGGCGTCCGTTGTCGCGACTTGCCAGCGGATGGGAGAATCTCACGGTATCCGTCGCAGGAAGTAGAGCAGTGCTGTGACCGTTACTGCGGCCTGTCAGGGAGTGATGGAGCTGCGCGGAATCCGCCGCAGAAAGTGGAGCGGGATCGCGGTGGCTGCTGTGTCCTGCCTGGGAGTGCAGATCCATCGGCTGAAGTTCGACAGCGGTCGGAGCTGATGACGGAGTCCTGCTCTCGCAGGAGTCCGGGCGGAGTCCTTCTACAATTAAAGTCAGGTGTGAAGTCCGGCTCCCGTAGGAGTCCGGACGGATCTTACCGGCAGTTGAAGTTGGCGACGGAGCCCGGCTCCCGTAGGAGTCCGGGTGGAGTCCCCTTGAGGTTGGAGTCGTGGGTGGAGCCCGGCTCCCGTGGGAGTCCGGGCGGAGTCCTCTCTGAGTTGAAGTCGCGGGCGGAGCCCGGCTCCCGTAGGAGTCTGGGCGGAGTCCCCTGCAATTAAAGTCAGGTGCGAAGTCCGGCTCCCGTAGGAGTTCGGACGGATCTTACCGGCAGTTGAAGTTGGCGACGGAGCCCGGCTCCCGTAGGAGTCCGGGCAGAGTCCCCCTTGAGGTTGGAGTCGTGGGCGGAGCCCAGCTCCCGTGGGAGTCCGGGCGGAGTCCTCTCGGAGTTGAAGTCGTGGGCGGAGCCCGGCTCCCGCAGGAGTCCGGGCGGAGTCCCCTGCAATTAAAGTCAGGTGCGAAGTCCGACTCCCGTAGGAGTTCGAACGGATCTTACCGGCAGTTGAAGTTGGCGACGGAGCCCGGCTCCCGTAGGAGTCCGGGCGGAGTCCCCCTTGAGGTTGGAGTCATGGGCGGAGCCCGGCTCCCGTGGGAGTTCGGGCGGAGTCCTCTCGGAGTTGAAGTCGCGGGCGGAGCCCAGCTCCCGCAGGAGTCCGGGCGGAGTCCCCTGCAATTAAAGTCAGGTGCGAAGTCCGGCTCCCGTAGGAGTTCGGACGGATCTTACCGGCAGTTGAAGTTGGCGACGGAGCCCGGCTCCCGTAGGAGTCCGGGCAGAGTCTCCCTTGAGGTTGGAGTCGTGGGCGGAGCCCGGCTCCCGTGGGAGTCCGGGCGGAGTCCTCTCGGAGTTGATTCTGCTGAGAACTTCGGCTGTGGGTATTTTATACCCAACAACAAGAATAGAAAAGAACACACCTTTCTTGCTATGTTCTTGGTTCAGTAGGGGTTTTCAGACGTTCTTGAGAGTATATATTTGGCTCTCCCCCCAAACTTATTCACTTAAGCAACTGAAGTAAAAACCTAAACAAACTAAAGAGAGAAGTGAAATTAAACTACAAAGATCTGGATTGCCTTCCAAGATGTACTAACTTTATCGAAATCAGTCAGACTTAATTTATTATTATTATTGATCTAAACTAAGATAGAAAAATTAAAGGCTTAGATTGCCTCCTAAAAAATACTAAGTTTATGACGTCTTCAGCCAGACCTTATGTATCTTTGACACAAAAGAAATTTAAACTTGATAATAGTTTTAGGACTCAATTGATGAGTAGCAGTAACACTTGATTAGTCCTAGCAAGTGTCCATACTGTTAGAAAATCGAGTAGGCAGCATGTGTATATATCAAAACTCTTTTAAATACAGTGAAAAATAAATGGGTTAAATCTTTTAACCCCACATGCATAAGATCAAATCTAATCCTACCCAAGCCAGAAAAAAACTAAATATATAATCTGAAATTTAAAAAAATAATATGAGATCATATCTCAATATCTTAGTGCGGATAGATATTCACCACTATCGATGATCACGGATTCATAGATGCTCAAGCGACACACTTATCCAACCTCTACGCATATCTATCGAGATCAATCTTGAAATAATCTTTTTGTAGTAGATTCTTCTTATTCAAGAAGAATCTTAGCCTTAGAACTTAGATCAACTTCTTGATCTAGGCTGCGGGATCAACACCTTGATCTGCAGCCTTCTTCTTCTTCTCTTTGTTCTTCACTGTAGAAGGACAGCACCTCTACTATTGATGTGTGAAAATATGGGATGCCCAATCCTTGGGTGTGGAAGAGAAGAGAGGGAGGAGATGAGGCATGGAGAAGGGAGAGAGAGATTTTTTCTCATAAAAATTCTATTACTGAAAAATCCTAGAGATATTCTCTTTATATAGACACTATCTTGACTCATAATAGAAATCCAACTATCTTAAAAAGGTACATTCTTATCTCATAAGAATCTTCTATTTTTTAATATAATTTATTCTCAATAAAATCAGATATAATTGATAAATAATCAGCCCCTTTAGGTACGTACAAGGGGCATCCATAGAATATAAGTCAGGTAGTTTGGGAACCAACTCTTGGTGCCCCTCATTAGGGTTTCAATCAAGAGAGGAGGCATGGCCCCCCTCTCTCTCTCTCCTCCATGCCATGCCACATAAGAAAAGTAGGCCCCTCTTGCAATATCCTAAGATTTGACATCCCATTTCCTACCAAAATTGAAGGTGCCACCCATTCTTTCCTTTTATTCCACACACCATTTAAAGATAATTAGGAGATAATGAAAAGATAATGTTAAAATAATTATGCCAACTAATTGACTTAATCAAATTCTCTTGGGCTCACAATTAAGAGCCCAATTAAATCTAAATAGATTTAGGTTAGGTTCAAGGCTATGGACTTGATCAAATCGAAGTTTCGAGAAGAATTCGGTTTAACCATATACTAGTATGATTCTCATAAAATTAATAAGATTTCAATAAATCCTGACCCAATTAGAACTTCATAAGCTTAATTGGCAAATTCAAGATTAAATCCCTTAAATGTGTGACCCCATAGATTTTATTTTATCTGATAGTGAGATATATTTTGATCTCCATCATAATATCATCGAAACTCTTTTCGATAGATTGAAATATTTTCAATTCTATCCTTCGAGGATCATCGATCATTAAGATGATGTCTGATGAATCTGACAATCTACTAGTGACACCTAACAGTATGTAGTGGTAATCCATTAGAATGAAAGTATGAATCCCTAGGTGCAGTTATCATATGTTCAGTCCTTCTATCGTGAGTCCTGACTTGATGGAAGTCATGAAGAACTCGTCAGATCCCATTGTCAGTTATATGCAAAATTAGCTTGACTCAAGTTTATTTATGAATCTTGTGGAAACTCTTTTTTCAGTATTCACACTTGCTTTAACCAAAGACTTTCTGAACTCAGTTTCACAAATCACATAGGACTTCTCCTTTTCTACTAAAATTGATAGATTTATTTTAGGTGTATCCTACTCCAAACAGTGAATCTGAACCTACTGAAGCCAACATGCACAGTAAGGACCCAAATGGCTAGGGACCAAGAAAATGTGCAGTTAAACCCAGTAGTCTCACTGTGAATAGCCAATGGCACCACAGATCAAAGGACTACTCACACCACTGCAGCATTGAGAAGACCACTGACGAGTGAGTAGACATCCATGTGGTTCTCATGTTGGTCACACTCAGTATAAGTTATTCTCTAACAACCATCCACACCTTTATCCTAGTGTCTTTACACCGTAGACTTAAGACTCATCTACCTATAAGAGAGGTAAACCGTGCATCGATCTCAAATGAATTGATCACTGTCCTCTGTGACGATCCTTTGATCGGGAGTATTTAGAAATTAACCACTAACTAATGTATGCCTCAAATTCTTAACACTTTAAGAATATACAAAAATTATTTTTGTTAATTTTTAAGATAAATCATGGACACATAAATATGATTGAAACAAAAAAATCTTTTATTGATAATAAAAAGTTACAAGTACAAGTTTAAGCCTTGAAATTTATAAAATGTGTCAGCCAACAATTGGCTTCAAGATCACAAATCTAACAAACTCCCACTTGACCTAAAGCCAATTGGCCATATACCTAAGACCCATCTTCTGAAGGTGAGCTTTGATCTTCTGCTGGCTGAGAAGCTTGGTTAGCGGGTCCGTCATATTAAGCATAGAGTCGACTCTCTGTACCTCAACGAACTTCTTCTCGAGGTATTCACGTATGATGTGAAACTGCCGCTCTATGTGCTTGGACTTCTGGTAAGACCTGAGCTCTTTAGCAAGGGCTATGACACTGTTGTTGTCGCAATGTAGTGCAATGGCATCTGATGGCATCACACCTAGATCTCTAACAAACTTTTTGAACCAAAAAGCTTCCTTAGCAGCTTCAGAGGTGGTGATGTACTCGATTTTCATGATCGAATATGCAATGATCGACTACTTGAAACTTTTTCAGCTAACTGCATCACCATTACACAAGAAGATATATCCAGATTATAGACTTTCTATCATCGACATCAGCCATAAAGTCTAAATCAATGTATTTCTCAACTTTCAGCTCTGATCCTCCATCAAAGACCAACATCAAATCCTTAGTTCTTCTCAAGTACTTAAAGATATTTTTAACAGTAATTCAGTATTCTTCATCTGGATTCACTTAATATCTACTCGTGATACTCACGGCAAGTGCTATATCAGAGCATGTACATAACATGACATATAAGAGGCTCTCTATTGCCAAAGCATAAGGGATCTTGTTGCATAAGGATCTTGTTCATGCACTGGATCTCTTTGGTTGTGTCAGGCACATCTTTTTAGAGAAATGAATGCCATGTCTAAGGGGCAAAAAACTCCTCTTAGAATTTTTCATGCTGAACCTCTTCAGCACCTCCTCAATGTACATTCACTATGAGAGTCCTATCATTCTCTTAGATCTATCTCTATAGACTTTTATACCAAGAATATAGGAAGCTTCTCCTAGATCTTTTATGATGAATTCTTTCAACAACCATACTTTGACCGACATCAGCATGAAAATATCATTTTCAATCAGAAAGATGTCATCCACGTACAATACGAAGAATGTGACAGTGCTCCCACTGACCTTTTTGTACATACACAGCTTCTCATTTTTGATGAAATCAAATATTTTGGTTATATCATTGAAGCAAGTGTTCTAACTCTGAGATGTTTGCTTGAGTGTATATATGGATCTTTGCAGCTTGCAGACCTTGCGATCACTATCACTGGATGTGAGACCCAAAGGCTGCTCCATATAGATATCTTCCTCAACATATCTATTTAGAAAAATAATTTTCACATCTATCTATCAAATTTTATAATCATAAAATGCTACTATCATAAGTAAAGTACATATGAATTTCAGTATAGCTACGGGCGAAATGGTTTCATGATAGTCAATGCCTTCGCATTGACTATAACCTTTCGTGACTAGTCTTGTCTTATATGTCTCTATCTTACCATCCAACCTAATTTTTTTTTTATAAATTTATTTACATGTTGGATTTGTGCCCTAAAAGCCAATTGTTGGCTGACACATTATGTAATTCTAGGGCCTATCTTGTACTTGTAATCTTTTTATTATCAATAAAGGGCTTTTTCATTCCAATCAGGTTTATGTATCCATGATTTATCCTAAAATTAATAAAGATGATTTTGGTATATTCTTAAAGAGTTAAAATTTGAGACATTCATTAATTAGTGGTTAATTTCTAAATGCTCCCGACAAAAGATCGTCACGGAGGATAGTGATCAATCTATTTGAGATCGGTGCACGGTTCACCTCCTTTATAGGAAGATGAGTCTCGGGTCTACGGTATAGGAACATTAGGATGAAAGTACAAGTGGTTGTTAGAGAATAACTTGCACTGAGCATGACCAACACGAGAATCACATGGATGTCTACTCACTCGTCAGTGGTCTTCTCGATGCTGCAGTGGTGTGAGTGGTCTTTTGACCTACGATGTTGTTGGCTATTCACAGTGAGGCTATTGGGTTTGACTGTATATTTTCTTGATCCTTAGTCATTCGGGTCTTGCTATATATATTGGCTTCAATAGATTCAGGTTCGCTATTTGGAGTAGGATGCACCTAGAAGAAATTTATCGATCTTGGTAGAAAAAGAGAAGTGCTATGCAATTTGTGAGACTGAGTTCAAAAATCTTTGATCAAAGTAAGTGTGAATACTGAAAAAAAATTTCACGAAATTCATAAATAAACTCGAGTTAAGCCAATCTAGCATATGACTGATGATGGGATTTGATGAGTTCTCCATAAGCTCCATCAAGTCGGGACTCATGATAGAAGGACTGAATCATACGATAGCTATATCTAGAGATTCATACTTTCATCATATTGGGTTGCCACTATATACTGCTAGGTGTCACTAGTGAATTGTGAGACTCATCGGGCATCATCTTGATAATCGATGGCCCTCAAAGGGTAGAATTGAAAATGTTCCAATCTATCAAAAAGAGTTTCGATGATATTATGATAGAGATCATAATATATTTACTACTAGATAGAATAGAATCTATGGGGTCACACATTAATAGATTTAATCTTGAATTTGCCAATTGGGCTTATGAAGTTCTAATTAGATTAGGGTTTATGGAAATCTATTAGGTTTATGAGAATCATGCTAGTACATGGTTAAACCTAATTCTTCTCGAGATTCGATTCGATTAAGTCCATAGCCTTGAACTTAACCTAAATTTATTTGAGTTTAATTGAGCTCTTAATTACGAGCCTAAGAATATTTGATTAAGTCAACTAGTTGGCATAATTATCCTAACATTATCTCTTCTTTATCTCCTGATTATCTCTAAGTGTGCATGTGGAATAGATGGAAGATTGAGTGGCGCATCTTTTTCTTTTTGAAAAATTTTGGATGCCAAATTCTTAAGGGGCCCACCCCTTCTTATGTGTCATGGCATAGAGGAGAGAGAGTGGGGTTCACACCCCATCTTTTTGGCTAGAAATTTCTTTGTGAGGCGTCAAGAGTTGGCCCCTAACTACCTGACATATATTCTCATGATGCCTCTTGTACATGCTTAAAGAGGCTATTAATTATCATTTATATCTAATTTTATTTGACATAAATCAGATTAAAAAATAGAAGATTCTTATGAGATAAGAATCTATCTTTTTAAGATAATCGAGTTTCTAATATGTGTCAGGACAGTGTCTATATATATAAAGTGCTTTCTATGGTTTCATAGAGTGAATTTTTGATCAACAAAACTCTCCCTCTCTCCATCTCCACACCTCCTCTCATCATTTTCTTTCTTTCCACATCCAAAAGTTTGGTGCTTTCTCTTCCACATGCTTAGAAGAAGTTCTGGTGACTTAGAGATCAAGAATCGAGGAGAAGAAGAAGAAGAAGGCTACAGATCAAGGAGTTGATCTGTAGTTAAGATCAAAAGAGTTGATCAAAGTCTTTAAGGTCAAGGTTCTTCTTGAAAAGAAAAATCTCATATGAGAAGAAAAATTTGAGATGATCCTATGGATAATCGTAGAGCTCCGATACATGTACGGCTCAACCTTCTACGAATGCGAGATCATCAATAGTGTCCCAAAGCCAATTGTCAGCCTGTTGACGGTTGTGCTCATTTTTGTATATGTACATGAATTATGAATTAATAAAAATTATTTTGGTATTTTTATCAAAAATATTTCATCTTCTAATGAACTCCTATGTTGTGGTGAAGTCCTTAGGACTATTTAGACTCGACAAAGGAGGATTTATCGTTTATCCTTAAATCTGTTCCGACCAAATGATACGTTGTTACCAAGGATGACAAATTTATCAAGCATAGGTCGTTGTGTGCCATATAGGTTGGTTGTCCTCTTAACCAATGAGTGTGGAGATACTGGTATGGCATACAGGTGAGATGTAAGGGTACATCTGCACTGAACGTGACCGACTCGGAGCTATTTCTACTGTCAAGATTTGCTCCGATGGAATATGGGTATAAATATCCTCTGATCTGAGACCGCCACGGTGACTTGCAAGCAACTCACTGTACTTAGGCACTGGACTACTTGAATTTTTAATTCAGTGACGGAAGGCTGCTGGGTGTAGTCAAGTACTTGACTTGT